>NC_056730.1:337515638-337815638 GCF_019279795.1 Protopterus annectens
ATGTTCGAATACTTCATATTACGGCAGGTGACATGAGCAAAGGTTTGCATTGCGAATGAACTGTGCATTCGCAATTCTAACTTTCGGTCATGGGAGGGGATCGTGGTATAGTGCGGTTAGGGAAATGCATCCCTTTCCTCACTGTAGTGCGATCTCGGAGTTGGAATATTAAGTTAGGGGTGTGTTCGGTTAGGTAGGTAGGTGATTATGGGAAGGGTGGGCGTGCTGTGTATCGCCGTAAATGTCGCAAGTGACATTTTCAACAATACACCCTTGTTTTCGAGTTTACTATTATTCGAAAATGTTCATTTTCGATGCATAAATTCAAAAATAAAGACATTATTTATTTTTACTTTCGAATTTATGATAGTAAACCATATATAGATATATATATATATATATATATATATATATATATATATATATATGTGTGTGTGTGTGTGTGTGTGTGTGTGTGTGTGTATGTATCATTAGAATGTTTACTGCTTCCACATTGTACATTCCCTATGGTACACAGACTGTATTGTATATGTTATTGATATCATCCTAACATTGTACAGCTGAGATGGATTACTGTTAACTTGTTGTGGCTATGTTGTGTAGGGTCCTGGGTATGAGGCTTGCAAGTGTTGGTTAGTGTGTTGCAAGGCAGAACTTTTCAGCTGTGGAGGAGGGGATGATATCAATAATTCCAAGAGGTATTTATTTTGGGACCCCTCACCCCCATTAATGGTGCCTTTGGTCATATATTTAGTTGTGTTTGTTTGTTTATATATATATATATATATATATATATATATATATATATATATTGATATTGGGTCCTGGGTTTGAGATTTGCAAGGGCTGCTTATTTTGTTGCTGGCAGAACAGGGTCTGATAGAGACAGAGTGATTAAGGCACTTTAAAGCAGTTGAAAGCGGGTTTGCAAAGGTTTGCGTGGAGCTAAGTGATGATTACTTGAGCTTAGCTTCACTTACGGCCGCTTACGGCCACATAAACCCACGTTAATTTCAAATAAAGAAAAGAAAAAACAGAGATAGGAAAGTGGTGAAATTGGGGCAAGCAGGGGGACAAAGAAGAGGAGATACGAGTAGGGATGTGCAGGACGGGTGTAGTAAAGGACCATAGCTCTGCATTTCTTTGGCAGCAACAGCTGCTTTCAGTGTGGGCAATTTAGAATTTGGAGCCTTACACCCTACAGGGAGGTGTGTGGGCATCATACAGTATGGATTATTGGTAGGGTTAGATTGTGTGATGGGTACGGGATGTGATTTTTTTTGTGGGACAGATGCTCTTTTTTTTTTAAGGTGAGAGTGGAATGTTAAGGAAGGATTATTGTAAGTGTGGTGAGGGATGTTTGGTAGGAGAGGTTGCATTTGCAGACAGACAAGACAGACAAGACAGCAGATAGGGGCAGTGTTGGACACAAGGGTGGTAAACACCTTGATGGGGAGGGTGGTTGGGAATCTGAGGCTCATGAGGCCCCCAAATGGTAGTAGTGGCACTGATATATCCACCCAATGGCAGTCACCACTACTCCTTCATAGCCCTGAAAGTGACTATGCCAGGGGATGGGCTGGAGGGGCCACCTGCCCCTCTAGCTGAGACAGCCTAACTTCCATCTGGTGCAGGTGGTCATCCAGCTCCATCTAGAGGACACTGTGCACCATGCCACAGACCTCGTCCTGGGTGACTACGTCCTCACCGTGCCCACTTGCAGGGGGGGTGAGCCCCATTCCCTGCAGCAGTTCCACCCTAGGGTGGTACAGGACCAGCACATGAGGAAGGTCTGGGTTGGGTCCCAGATATGCTGGGACCCAGTGCCTCAGCCAGGTGGGGTGGGAGAGGCAGATCTGCTGGGATATGCCTTCCCATATGTGCTGTGGTGTGTAAATTAACAATGAATATCGGTTAGTCATGCACAACACATTACAACATTAGTCAAAATAGCATTCATGGATATTCCCATTTACCCAAAACAGTGCAATTATAACAGTGCCATAGCAAACAGAACCCATGCATATATGGAATGGCATTCAGATTGCAACAGCATGCCATTTAGGGGCTCCAATATCCTAGACCTGGTCATTACCAACATGTGTAATCGATGCTCCACACCTATGGTTACCCCCTCGTTAGTCAGGTCTGACCATAAGCTAATCACCCTTAACATCCACATTCCCACCCCCACCCCCCCAGTAAGGAAACCTCCATAAAAAACTTCTCCAAAGCCAAGTTCATGCTACTCAAGTTAAAAGTGACAAACTTCATGATACCCATGCAGATGGGAACTGAATGTTCAACTGCTGAATCCTACACTAAGGCAGTGTACGAGCACATCCACTCATGCATGAATCGTGCCATCCCAAATAGAACCAAGATGCTCTCATCCAAAAAAAGAAGCCAATCTGGAGGTCCCCTGCCATAAGCAAACTTTACAACAAAAGGAAGAAACTGTTGCAGAAAAGAGGAAAATCCCAGAATGCAAAAAATTCCCTTACCAGCCTCAGTAAGGAACTGAGATCCCTCATAAAATCCTCCAAAGCTAGTTATGAAAATAAAATTGCCAAAGATTCCAAAGACAACCACAAGGCATTCTATTACTATGTCAAGAATCTAAATGGCAAGGCTCAGATCTGCTTTGAGCTAAAACAGAATGGCATTAAATATATTGATCCCAAGGATATTGCCAATATCCTGGCAGATCGATTCAGTGCCGACTTCACCCCCCTCTCACCCCCTAAATGGCCCATCTCAATACCGGAAGATTGCCAAATTCCAGTAATAATGGCCACACAGGTAAAAAACACACTCTCCAAAGCTAAGACTACAGCATCCATGGAACTAGATGACATCCCGGGCTGTGTACTACATGAACTAGAATATGAACTGGCACCTCACCTAAGTGTCATGTTTAATCATAGCCTCAAATCAGGTGTCGTGCCCACTGAGTGGCGCAGAGCTACAGTTATCCCATTCCACAAGGGGGGATCCACCTTGGATCCTGAAAACTACCATCCCATCAGTTTGACAAACCTTATCTGCAAGGCCATGGAGCGTATTATCACGGAACTTATAAACAAAGAACATTGGTAACCTAAAAACACTGAATCCCCCCAGTTTGGGTTCATGAAGGGCCGATCTTGTCTCCTGGACCTGATTGACTTCTTTGAATCAGTCTCCAGAGCCATGGATAAGGGTAAGGTGGTCCACACAGCCTATCTAGTCCTTGCCAAGGCCTTTTACACCATCCCCTACTCTGGAATCATAGATAAACTTACTAAGCTGGGCATTAATCCCTAAGCCACCCAATGGGTTGCTAACTGGCTTACTGATAGAACCCACACTGTAAAAGTAGCCAACTCCAAATCCAGCTCCAGACAAGTGGAGTACCTCAGGGTTCAGTCCTGGGACCACTCTTGTTTGGCATCTACTTCTCTGAAGTACAGGCCAACACTAAGGGACTCTGGCTAACAAGGTTTGCAGATGACTGCAAACTGGGAGCCATTATTGAATCCCCAAATGATGTGAATACTCTACAAAAGGGCCTTACAGAAACAGATGCTTGGTGCCAGAGCCATGGGCTCAAGCTCAATGCCAAGAAATGTATAGTTATCCCCTTTGGTTAAAAACATGTATCTGTGAATTACCATATGAGTGGCAGTACACTAAACACCGAAAGTGTGATAAGAGACTTAGAGACACAGGTGGACAGTGGTCTCACCTTCGATAACCACATCACCACAACAGTCGGGAAATCCTTCTATGTGGCACACCTCATCACTAAGGGCTTTTCATCCAGAAAAAAGGAGGTCATTGTCCCACTGTACTCATCCCTCATTAGACCCATTATAGAATACAATGCCCCGTTTGATATGTACCTCTCAAGACATCTGCAACAACTGGAAAGGTCGCAGAAATACCTCACTAAAAGAATCACAGGCCTAAAGCAGATGCCCTACGCTGACCACCTTAAAAAACTCCAGCTATACTCTGTCACATATCGTCTACTCAGAGGCAATCTCTGCTTAACATACAAGGCCATATCAAACCCAGAGCTGTTGGACATGCTAAATTTAAAGAAATCCCAATCCCTCAGAGCCACATGCTCCAGGGATCTAAACCTTGTCATCACAATAAACAAAACATGCTGGAGGGATAGGTTCCTGACCCAGAGACTCCCCAGACTCTGGAATAGATTGCCCATACATGTCAAGCAGAGTGCCTCTTTGGCCCTCTTCAAACAGAACCTTGACAATTGGATGGGAGAAAGGAAATTCACCCCAGGGATCATGGCAGTTGCCCTGCTAGACAGGGGTCCAGGGAAGTAAATAGTGTGGGAAGAAATAGCCAGGGAATTGTTATGGCTAGGCTTGTATAGGCCCTAAGGCTGATAGCCTAGTACCAACCTATGAACCTATGAACCTATGTCAGGCAGGCAATAAGATGATTATTCAACAGGGAATATTAGTAAGCACACAATTTAAACAATGATAAACCAGTTGGAACAATGGTCCCAACAGTAAAGGTTTATTTAGGAACATACTAATGATGTTTTCAGTGTGAAGGTTGGATCAGTTGGGTGGAGGGGAAAGGGAACAGATTCAATTTGCAAATGCTATCAAGTATATTTGTCAGTACACTACTATTCACTACTCTACATTCTGACCACACTTACACTCTACCTGGGATATGGGGCTGCTACAGCACACCAGTAGATGTAAATATCAACAGAACAATTGTGCCCTTATTTTAGTTATACACATCAGACCTGTTTCTATACCAGTTTCTTTACCTGTGGGCCTGTACAGATGAACTGTCTGCATATCACATTACTTTTTCTACACATATTAGATGCAGGACCTGGAGTGTTTGTAGTGCCTTTCACATACACCTACTGTGACATTCTCTGTGTGCAGGTTTCTTGGCAACTGGGGAAACTATCCGTGACAAAGTGACACTTGAGGGGCTTCTCTGGGTCAGACTGCAGAGTGTGGATGTCTAGTTTGCATCTATTTGTAGGATTGGGGCTGATCAACAGAGCAGATCTACACCTTTCATAGTTATACACATCATACTAGTATTTCTATTCAGCTTTCTTTACCTGTGTGAAAAATGTATGTGCTGCAGTACATTATTTTTTCTATTCAGATTGCAATTTACAACTGTAGAACCAGACTGAGATGTTAGTGGCGGTCCCTGGATTCGAACCATGCTGTGTGTGCAAAACTGAACTATAGGCCTAGTCCGTATCAGACTGAGCTGCTGGGGAGGTGTTGTGAGTTCCTTGTGACATTTCTATCTAGTACATATTTTTGTGCACAATACTTTTATTATGATGTGTTGCATTATTTGTTTCCCATTTTCAGTACAAATTACGCATACACAACAGACATTGGTGTCACTGTTTGTGAAACATGTGCACATTAGCTGGATTGCAAATTTGACTGTTTTACAACTACATACTGCAATTTAGATTCCTGAGTACACAATGTAGGTTTTAAGTCTGTACCTGTTAGCCTTATACATTTCTCAGCACATTCACAGCTACATACGGTTGGAATTGAAAGGTTAACACAGGACAATGCTGGCAGACAAACATGTAAAAAAAATTCTGATGGGAATATGTACTGTTGCTCTTTTCCAGTTATTTGACATACCCATTCTAAAGTATGCAGATAAGCAGTGCTAAATCAGTTCACCTCAGTTAATGCATTCTGCAGGGCATACACATTTCTATTTATCAGGTACAAGTGAGATGACAAACACCAGTGTTTGGGATCACCTTTATTAGTTTAGACATACATATCTGTGTACGACTCAGAAATCTACAATTACCATTCCTGCATGATTTGCACAGGGGAATGCTTTTCATTTCTAACTGTTACAGTAGCCCTGATGTGGCACTTTATTGGCAGGTTCAGTCAGACACACTCATACATATTCTAATATTCCTCTCCTGCATATTGTACCTTGTTTGCTACTGATATTCATATTGCAGCTGGATATACTGCATTGTAACACTGGCAGCCTGAAACAGGCATTTATTCCTGAATTTTACAGCACAATTATATATACAGGCAGTATTACCATACTATAATTTTGATTTCTTATTGCTAATAGTAGGGGATATTCTGTACTCACCATACTGCCGATGCAGCCGAGCCAGTTGCTGGGCATGAGCCTCCACATTCTGGGACCTCTCCGCAGCAGCTGTATGGGGAGACATCATACATTAATCACACTTGCACAGTCACAAGTTGAACTTTTTCCATACTTAGAGATACATGAGACTGCATACTTAGAGACAGGTGGGACATCCTGTGCTCGAGCTTCTTGGATCCACTGGTCCAAGAGTGCACCCCTCCTCCACTTCAGGTCATTATGGTGATGATGTAACTGCTCATCAGCCCGGACTATAACAGTGGTATTGGTGAGATCACGTGCAAGCTGGTCCCAGGCCTCTGCTTTGTACTGTGAGCCCTGATACTGACCCTGCAGCAGCCTGCCATCATGGTTTTTAACTAGGAACCCAACCATGACCCTGAAATCCTGGATGCTCAAACGTTGCACTCGGAAGCACACACCTTCACCAATGCCAGACATTTTGGTCCTGCTATGTGCAATTCCAAATGGTTATGGCTGTATTCCTGCCTGTGCAGTTTAATAGGGCAGTTTTCTTGCAGTTTTTCTTGATTGGCCAGTTTTAATATGCTGCACTATGCTTAGCTCCGCACAAATCCACATAGCAATGCTTACACCAGCTAAGCAGAGCTGACAGCAGATAAGCAATGCTTACACTAGCAAGGCATTTCTTAAATATATTTTTTTCATTAAATTTATAACTTATTTTTTACATTTATATTTTACATGTTCCCACCCCTACTGTGCTATACGTGAGCCATATTATTGACATCTACCATTCAAATTCCTTAAAAGTTTATTAAATAATTTTGCAGAGGGGGAATTCGAACCAAGCATGTTCTACATGCTATACCATGGCAGTACCACTACACTACAGTAGCTTGATGATGTTTTCTATCACAGTAGCACTTGTCTATAATTTTCAGGATTTCAACCAGGCTAAACATAATGGAGCATCGCTCAAACAAGCTGCGAGGTGCTTAAACTTTGGATTTATTTCATGAAAAAAATATTATTGAATTTTTTTATTTTGTATTCCTTTCCTCTTGCCCTACTGCTTCCATGCATGTAGGGCAAGAGTACATACATTTGGGGGTGTGCACTTGAAGGCTGCTGCCTTCTAGGTGTTTGTGTTTTTTATTTTTTTTTCAATGTCCGTGGACACTGAAATGTTAGCTATTTACATTTCAGTGTCTACGGACACTTGTTTACTATATAATATTAGAGCCAGGCCCTAATATTATATAGATTGACACTCATCTGTGTCAGAAAGTGCTGTGTGGCACTTTCAGAGTGAAGGGACAGTGTTTCAGTTGCAGGCACTGCTCATACACGCCCCCTGCTCTTGCTCCTGGTTCGTGTCCATTTAGTTTAGATAATAGCATACCTTCATTCATATGCAAGATGTACTGCTATCCTAAATGGACATGAACCACTCTGTGCAAGAATAGCCTTATTCTTGCACAGAGCTTCGTGAATCCAGGGGCAAATCAAACTTGTGTTAAAAGCTTTCTACCCATTCTGCAGCAGAGGATGGTTTTGATCCATTGACCTCTGGGTAATGGGTCCAGCAGGCTTCTGCTGCACCACTCTGCTGTTCATATACATTCCAAAGACAGTTTTCTTCTAGAAAATCTAAGGTTCACCTGATGTCTTGCAACAGCTTGTAAGTCCCCTGGTTTTTGAACTATTAAAATAAGGGTTCCTATTAGATGACAGAAGATGCATGCTATCGAATGCATCTTGGTCAAACTTAAAACAACGAAAAGGAAAAATAGTAAAGCAGCTTTTAAGTGAATTCTTTCCCAGAGAAAGAATTTGCTTGGCCACTTTCATTACTTTGCCATTTTCAGCACTATAGTGCGATCTCGGAGTTGGTATATTTAAGTATGGGGGTGTGAAGGGCACAGCCCCCCACATCAGGGGCTAAGCCCCCTACTTTATGTATTCTTTCAATTTTTTTTTTATTTTTTTTTTTAATTTTTTTGGAACAGTGATTTTTTTTCCCTTTCCCTTCGCTTACATGGTGTTGATTATTCATTGTTCACTTTTTTAAGCATTCGATGATATAATATACACACTAAAAATAAGTCATCCACAAATCTATAGAGACTAAATGCACAGAATTAACGTAAACACAATTTTATTACTGCTTTCATCTGAGAATGGTCTTCATCAGAATGACCACCATGAAAAATTCACTCACAATTATACAGACACATGACCAATGAAATCTGAGAATGGACTTCATCAGAATGACCACCATGAAAAATTCACTCACAATTATACAGACACATGACCAATGAAATACAAAATCTGATTAAACAATAAATGGGTTTAGCTGCAGCCCCCACTTATGCCAGCCTAGTATTAGGTTGGTGGGAATATGAAAAGTTGAATTCCCTTTTATCTAAATTTTGTGTAGTTCATTACAATCAATTTGTTGATGACTTATTTTTAATTCTGGAAGGGAATGAATTAGACGGTAGGGAGTTTCTGACTGCTTTAAATTGTAGTTCCAGTTTTTTTTCTTTTACTATTGGACAATGTGGTAAGAATGTTTATTTTTTAGATGTTTCACTTTTTTGGAATGCTTTAAATGCTAGGGTTGACAGTAAAGTTTATAGAAAAGACATTTTTAGTGATAACGATCTACATTTTAATAGCAATCACCACCACTTTATGGTTAATAATATTCCTAAGGGGCAGTTCATTCAAGCTTCTAGACTGACTACTGATGAAAGTGATTTTTTGAAAAGGTAGAGTTTATCACAAACTTATTTTTAAACAGAGGTTACAAGTTGGAACCTCTAAAATACAAGGCTAATAAGGGTAAGGTTAGAAGGCATGAGCATTTTCCTCCCATACTTTTGAAACCATTGATAAAAAATAGTCACAGTCTAAATAACAGAAGTGTGACATCTATTTTAGATATGACAGTGGACACCAATAATATAAAAAAATATTTTGACAAACAACTGGAAAGCGATAGAAGGTAATTTAGACTTAGCAACTAGTCTTTCTTCTAGTCCAAGATTTACTTATAGAAATTTTTTTAATTAAAAAAAAATAGAAAATGACAACAAAATGTATAGTGTTTACAAAGGAAATAGCACCAATGGAATGCATAAATGTGGTGACTGTGGTATATGTAGACCCATCCTGGAAGGTCCATTTTTATTTTTAGATCATGTTGGTTATACTATACCTATTTCAGGGGTTTTAGTTGTTAATCTAAAGGAGTGGTTTACGTTAAGTGTATGTTCCACTTGCCTTGTTTTTTTATGTAGGTATGACTACAAGAAGTTTACGTGTGAGAGTTAAAGAACACTTGACAGCTATAAAGTCTAATGATGAGAATAATGCTCTTTTTAAGCATTCACAAGTGTGTGTTGATTTAAAAAAATGTATTTAATACAGTTGAAGTTATTCATTTAGAATCGAGGGGTGACTATAAAAATACTGTAGAGCAAAAAGAAACGTTATGGCAGTTGAAACTAGGTGCCGATACATTACCCAGTTTGAATGAACATATTAACATCAAATGTTTCTTAAAAGGAAAGAGGGTGAAGCTGTTAAAAAAGTGAATGTCTTTTTAAATTTTTAATTATTTTTTTTCTCAAGTATTTAATTGTTTAATCAGCTTTTGTATTTCATTGGTCATATGTCTGTATAACTGTGAGTGAATTTTTCATGATGGTCATTCTGATGAAGTTCATTTTTGGATGAAAGCGGTAATAACATTGTCTTTACGCTAATTCTGTGCATTTAGTCTCTAATTAGAATGTATGGTGATTATTTAAGTCAGGATGGTTTATATTTGAATATATTGGAATGTGTCTTTAAGAACACTACCTATGTCATTAACGTATTTGCTTACTAGTTTGTTAGTAATTTAGGGTTAGTTATAAATGAAGCACTATTTTTGTATGTTAGGGTTTTTCTGATGAAGTCTTTGTCCATGAGAAAAAGCCAATTTTATGGGGTATTCAGCATAAAATAAACTTATTTTGCTTTTATTGAACTGCTGCAGTTCCTTTCTGAAGATGGGTTTCACTTTACTGGATTTATTGCAGTTTTGAAGTGGATTTTATTTCCAGGTGATTCTCCTGTTTATTTGGTTCTTGTTGGTCTTTGTGCCACATCTGCTGTGGACAACAGCTAGAAAGAACAGTGCTATTGAAATTTCCAGATACTTCATTAACCACAGAGCCTCTTGTCTGGCCATCCATATTGGTTTTCATGTAATCATTCACAATGATCTAGACAATCCAGATAGAGACTTTTATGACAGAGTGCACTTGAACAGCCTGGGTTTCAATTTGTTTAATTTGGACATTACTTTCACTGTCAAAAAAAATTTTAGAATGGTGGCTGACCATTCTGATAAGAAGCCATTCTGGGTGGGAACGGCATGGATCCATGCCATTTTGGTGGCCATTTTGTGGCTTTCCCCCCTTGTTTTTCCACAGTTGTGTTTCAGCAGCCTCTTGTTTCTGGGTGGGTAGGTTGTAGTATTAAGCCTTGGCTGTGATTGTGATGGGAGGAAAGGCATCAGGGCTTTAGAAGCAGGTCTGAGGCAGTGCGGGTTACACTCCTGGACCTTAAATTTTAGCCAGACCAGGACTGGTTACACCCACCATCAAAATTATATGTTTAATGTCTGTGTTATGTAAGTGTATGTTAAGTATGTGCTGTTCTGCCTATTACATAGGAAGAACTCAGAGACAGTTCAAAAAAAGAATCTATGCTCATGGTTACAGTATCAAAACAAAGGATACTAAAAATGCTCTTTTCAGGCATATAAACAAGGAGGGTTCCACACATTACTTCAAGTTTGCAATATTGGAAACAGTCAGTGCTGATCCTAGGGGAGGTAACATCAAAAATGTGTTAGCCTATAGAGAATACTGGTGGCAGTTATACACTGATGTTATGACTGCACCAGGTATCAACGATTACATCACAGTTAAACCACCTTTAATGTTGAAAAATTGAATCACACAATAAATAAAGATTTTTGTATCATAGGATTTTCAAGTTTAGATGTTTTAAATATTAATTTAACCTGTTGAGATATGATGATGCATTTATTGTATGAAATTTTTATTGATTTTATTGCATTTATTAGCATGTTTAAACCGTGCA
The DNA here is from genome assembly GCF_019279795.1 of Protopterus annectens. NCBI lineage: Eukaryota > Metazoa > Chordata > Ceratodontiformes > Protopteridae > Protopterus > Protopterus annectens. Next base: position 337,526,934 of record NC_056730.1, read on the forward strand.
CCATTCAAAGTATGCTATGGCTTTAAGAAGATTTTGGCGCCAATTTGAAAGTATTTAAAAAGTTCTTTTAGAGTTTGTACTTTGTTCTGATGAAGCTCGTGTGATACGAGTGAAAGCGCTTAACCCTTTGGTTAATAAAATATCTTGTGGATTTTAATAGCAGACTGGAATCGTTTCTCAGCTGTACAGTGTGTAGTTTGCAAGTGGTTACTACATTTGGTTCTACTTTGTATTCATCTGTGTTATGATTTGGTTGACATTATTTTATTGTGGCATCACTATTTGTTGTCTATTTTAAACAATAAAATGGTGAACTGGAGCTATACAAAATGGTATTACTGGTTTGAGCGAGGTATAGCTTTCCAAATAAATGTTTCAAAACCTTTGAGAGATCCTGAAATTTCTGTAGCATGTATGTTTGCAAAATAAGTTAGGGTTCCCACAGTATGTCCTGAAGTCAAAATAGGGAAGACAATTTCAATGTCTCAGAAATAAGAAGTAAAGGAGTTGATTTACTGTGCCTGTTAAATCAATTTTTTTTGCTATGTTCACTGTTTACAAAGCTTTTTTTTGTTATTTTCACTGCTTGTTAAATATTTACTGGTATTTTTTACTGGTTTAAAGCTATCTGTTCTGCTTGTTATGGTTTTCCCACCAAGCAGTGCTTAAATAACTGCTCCATTAACTGTTTAAAACATTCTTTAGAGCCTCGTTGCCAATTTTCTGCTGTTTTAAATATTTTTTTAGTGTCTAACTGCTATTTGTCTGCTGTGTTAAACATTCTCTAGTGTTTCCCACTATAACTAGGGTAGCTAGTGGTGTAGTATAGTCCAGATATAGGCTTGCTGCTTCTGGGACTGTTCGTAGTGGTATGTTTGTTCTGAGCACATTTTCCAGACCATCTTGGATTGGAAGGGGTCTATCTGCACTTTAGTGAGAGGATTGTGCTGACTGGGACCTGTCTGATAAAGGAAATCCAGTCTAGGGCTTGGAATAAGAATCCTGGTTGTTCTGAATCTTTTTAATTTTTTTTTCAAGTTTGTAGCTTCTGATATTTAGGCCTGCATTTGACAGGTTTCTGCTTGTTTGACTGCCACACAATTGTGTGCCAAAGTTGGACAGTTAATTTCAACAATTTTTCCCTAAAACCCAGGCAGAAATATCCATCCGCTGAGCTTCTCCGTGACTGATTCTGAAAAGCCACCCCTAGTGACAGTAATCTTCAACCTAGCACTATGGACAGTTGAACTACTGTTGTTTCTCCTGCCAGCCTTGTAGACTTGGATCTCTCAAGGCAGTGTAGCAATTGCATCATGTACACAGATAACCCTCTACTAATAACATATTCTAGTACAGAGTTTGAAAGATGTACCTATACCCAAGAATCTTGAACCCATGCTCTCTCTCACTCAAAACAGTAACACAGAGAAGATGGTCAACTCACCCACAACTACATATGCACATAGTACCACTACTCATACACATAATATGCATCACACATGAAAATCCACATACATGGAGGTTCTCTCAAAAAACTTACTGAAATACCAGTGACCTCCAAAACACAATACTGCTACAACTAACACAGTCCCCACAGCACCCATGACACATAGTGACACCAGTGTCTCACCCATCAAGCCCATAAGGTGTAACACTCAAAAACAAAAGTTCTTGTCACAGGACACTCAATAGTGAGACACACAGATGTCCCACCCACCAGGTTGAACTAAGAGAAAGTCATGATCAGCTGTCTGTCTGGTGCCAAGATTCATCAGATTAAGCATGCATGTCTCTCAGCAACAAGTACCATTATAAGTCTGTCATAGTTCATGTTGATGTTAATGACCTGAGATGCACCTCAGTGGACTATATGAAGAGAGACATGGTTGAGCTCTCTGAGTATGTGTCCCAAGCAGGTATTCCCTAACCTTGAGCAGCATGCTACCCTCACCTGAAATGATGCCACAGTATAAACCAAAAATGATTGATTTTAATAATTGGCTTAGTTTTTGGTGTCATTCAAATGAGATCCAGTTTCTGTCAGTCTGGGAAGCTATGTTCGACAAATCTCACTGCTTTGCAGGAGAAGGTTTGTACCTACCATCTCTAGGCTTTTGGCTGCTGGCAAAGGCTATTGCCTTCCCAGTCGTGCCTTTTTTAGGCAAGGTCTCAAAAACAACATTACCAATGTGAAATTAACCAAGCAGAACAAAGTAAGGGTTATGCTGCTAAATGCTAGGAGCTTAAAACAAAAACCGCACTCCCTGGAAGCACTTCTATCACTAGAAGATGCAGAAGTCTTTGCAGTCACAGAAACTTGGTTCAAGACCTCAGAGGGTACCCCAGCCTTGCAAGTCTACAGTGTCTTCCACACCTTTAGACCGCAACATGAACATAGGAAAACCAAAGGAGGCAGTGTTTCAAACTACATTACAGATAAATTCACCTCCTGTCTAGTTAGACTGGACAACTTCATGGAGTTACTACAGGTCCAGATTATGATGGGTAAGATCCATGTTCAAGTCACTGCCAGTTATAGATCCCCCTACATAGGTCATGACGGCCATGAAGCCTACTTGACCAAACTGGAGAAAATCCAAATTTTACCAAATACACTGGTTATGGGGGATTTCAATTATCCCACCATCAACTGTGAAGCCTATGCTAGGCCTGACTCGCTAGCACAGTTCAAATGCCCTGGAACAAATTGTCCATACCCTGACAAGAGGAACAAACATTCTAGATCTGGTCCTCACCAAAATGTAAAACAGATGCACTGCTGCAACTGTCAAACCCTCATTAGTTAAAACTGACGATAAATCAGTCATCTTTGAGCTGGCAATAACACCAGAACTCACAAAGCGTGAAATCAGACTAAAAAAACATTACCAAGGCAAACTATACCCCCTAGGAGATGGTATAAATGTATTCCAAGCCCACCCCAAGCTGGAAGTGGTAACTACACCGAAGCTTACACTAAAGTCCAGTACAATCACTTGCATAAGTGTATAAACTCGGCTGACCAGAAAGAATCAAAGCCAGAACCCCAAGTAAAACAAGCTGCCATGGAGGACATTCAGCATCAATAAAATTTACAATAAACGCAAAAAGTTGCTGTCTCAGAAAACAAAGGCAAGGTCCCAACATTGGAAAAGCACCCACCTCAGCTTCAACAGGCAAATAAGACAACTTGTAAAATCCTCCAAGGGGTCCTTTGAGAGAAACTTGGCAACTACAGCAAAAACATAACCACAAGCCCTTTTACAGCTATGTATGTAGCCTAAAAGGTGGGACCGAAGTATTTGCAGAACTAGTAGCCAGCGGTATCACACACGCTGACCCCACAGAGATAGCAAACCTGCTAGTGGATAGGTTTGGTGAAATTTTCACTCCCTTATCCCCTCCTAACTTTTAAGCTTCCCCCAAATCCCCCCACCCTCCATATCTGAAGAGTAGTTCCTCAAAGCCTTGTCCAAGGCAAAAAAACACATGAAGTATCATCACCACTAAGTACCGTTTTCAGTCATAGCCTAACTACAGGCTTTGTTCCTGCAGAATGGAGAACAGCATCAGTTATTCCCTTCCACAAAGGTGGCCTAGCAAAAGACTCAGGGAATTACAGGCCCATAAGCCTGACCAGACTCATCTGTAAGGCCATGGAATGGATCATTATGGACTTTATAAATAAAGACATAGGTGACCACCCAACCCTGGATCCCACCCAATTCAGTCTTGTCAAGGTCAGATCCTGCCTGTTAAATCTGGTGTATTTCATTGAAAATGTGACCAAGGCCAGTTACAAGGGCAAATCTGTGCACGCAGCATACCACAACTTGACAAAGGCTTTCAAAATAATCACACATTTAGACATTACTGATAAACTTAGCAAACTGAATGTAAACCCCTTTGTTGTAAGACAGGTTGCCAACTGGCTCACAAACCTGACACACACTATTAAAGTGGGTGCTCCACATCACCCAGCAGACCTGTTACCAGCAGGGGTACCACAGGGGTCAGTGTTGGGCCCCCTAGTGTTTGGTATATGCTTATCAGTAGTTCAGGTCAAAACCTAAGGTGTTGTGGCTGACCAAGTTTGCAGACAACCAGTGCAATCACTGAACCCACAAATATTGTATAGACTTCTTAGGAGAGACCTTATGTTTGGCCTACAGAGAAATCCAAGATCCAAACCTAATAAACTTGTTGCATCTCCGTATACAGTGCAGACTATTGTGTAAATCTGTGGCAGGTATACTGAACAAAAGTTGTATAAATAATCTAAAATGGTGCATAGACTGCCATTAAAAATAAACAGTCAGGGGAAGTGTGTGTATTGAATAAGGACACAGATGAATTGTAGGAATGAACACAGGGAAAGAGGACAGATGAAACATGGCAATGCATAGCAGATGAAGGCATGTCAATGAAGACAGTTGTAGCAGGAACCCTAATCACATATTGACATGATACAATATGGACTGCACAGTGACTATTATGTGACTGTCATGCAAGGTGACATAACAATGGAGAAGATTCCTTTGTGATATAAGCATCCTGACATGAAGACTGGAGAGGACATATATGAGGGATGTTATATACAAAAGAGGTTAGGTGGATATTGTGAATCTGTGCAAAATGGGTTGCCAGAATATGACTTTAATGTCAGCAGAGGTCTCTACCAAGTGAGATATACAGTTACAGGCTAATGGACAACAGTAAACAGAAGCACACACAATCATGGACAATATAAGAATAATACCAACAGTAATCCCGTGTCTCTGACATAACATATGCAATTCTGATTGATCACAGATGGTTCTGCATGAACACACTTGTACTTGTCAGACATACTCATTATTTACATATAAATACATTTGATAGACTGAGGGTTAACCATGTATGTATGTGGCCTGACAAGGTCCTGGTTTATGCATCCCTGTATGTATGAGTATTATTGCAGTCTGGAGACCATTCCAGGCCAGAGAACGCAATTATGATTGCAGAAACATATTAGTCAGTATAAACTCACTCACACAAATAAATCATATGAGTTTATTAAAATTGAATGTACAATCCTTAATAAAATTGGGAGCATGCAATAATTTATTTTCATGTGAATTTTAATATAAAGAAAATGGAACAACAATAAAAATATTTGGAATTTTCTGTATTAGAAGCCAGGATAATCTGTATTGCAGCCCTACACATACACAGGAATAGTCAAAAACAGTTGTATATTTTCATATAGTGTTAGCATGGTGCTCAATATATTTGATAGAATGTATCCATTTTGATATTTATATCAAAAACCACACTGGAGTAAGGAGAAAAAACAACTCAAAGGTCATTTTAAGCGTAGTCGCTTTAATACATCAGCTTTTCGTCCACAAAAGTCTTTACTCTAGTGTGTTTTTTATACTGATTTTGTTTTTTCTTTTACTATACATTGGAATTCTTTTTTTCTTCTTCTTGATCCATTTTGAAATTGTCTACTGTCTGCTTCCTCTCTGCAAGTGTTCTAGACCTGCAGGTGTTGGGGAAGGTTGCTAACCACTGCGCAGCACTGCTTAGTAGATTTGCATGATGGAAAGGCAAAAAAATGTAACAGTGTATAATTTTTGAAATTGAGAATGTCTGCATTCTGTCTGCTTTGTGTGTGGGCCATTAATCCAGGTTTGCACCACAGTAAGCGATGCGCTAACTTGTTTTCTCTATGTCAGCAGTGTTTCTTAGATTTTATTCTTAAAAGACAAATGTGGGACTTGAACTGTGATCTACAGATAGTATTTACTGTATGGATCACTGTGTTTAGCAGATGTGCTACACATACATGTGATTCACAGGTGTAGTTTATGTATTGGTTATCAAAGAAGTACATTACATAACATGTAATGTATTTATCCAGTCCCATGTTTGCACTAAACTACACACCACTCAAATACTGTGTGTTGTGTGTGTGTGTGTGTGTGTGTGTGTGTGTGTGTGTGTGTGTGTGTGTGTGTGTGTGTGTGTGTATATATATATATATATATATATATATATATATATATATATATATATATATATGTATATATATATATATATATATATATATATATATATATATATATATATATATATATATATATATAAAATAAACAAAAATGTTAGTATACATGAACGATTTTTACACAAGTCTGGATTTTGGATTTGAACTCTCACACCAATGAACTTACAAAACACAGTAAGGCTGTCTTGTCCCTCTTTGCCACAGAAGCAGATTTAAATGAAATTCATTGTGCATACAAGCAAATCCCAATTCACCCACAGTATTAACAAGACATATGACAATTGTACACTTCTGGGCTGTTTGTACATGTGTTAATTTCAGATGTATCGCAATGAGTGTTCACACAACCATTTATGACTGTTGTTTGCAGTAATGCAGCTCTGTATTACCTTTGTATGGTGTTCATTCTTCTCTTATGTAAGCAGTAATCTGAGACATACAGCCTGAAAGGCATTTTGTGTCATTGCCCTTAAAATGTGTGAGAATATTAAATGGCAATAATATACAGTTTTCAAAAAATGCATGGGAGGCTGGATGTTACTGAACAGAAACTGAAATGTGTGAAACTTACTTGCATTTAAAACCTTGATACAAGTACTTCTACACTTTGTAAGTCTAACTTGGCTGACACATCTACTAAAGATAAGGGAGTCTGAATTCCTGTTGTGTTTTCCTTCTCCCTACCAGTAATCATTCACAGTTACAATCCATTAGCAGCAAACACTGATGGAGTGCCTGCACTATGTTTACATGTGCTATATGTAGCCAAAATTTGGGGATTTAGTAATTCTAATGAGTTCATACCTCATTTGCATCTTCACCATGATCACAGGCCTGAATTTACACTATAAAAAGGTAACCATGTAGCTAGGGAACCTGAAGGTGAGGAAACTTCTTTATGTGGATAACAGAAGACTGCTATTACTTTGGATTTATCTTCACAGCAGACTACTGATCTTGATAAGATACAACTGCAATTTTCAGTTATATTCTACATTTGCTCACGTCACTAGGAAAAAAAAAAAAAAATATATATATATATATATATATATATATATATATATACATAGATAGATATATATGGTTTACTGACATAATGTTGAATGCTAAATGGTTGAAACTGAAATGGTTGAACACACTATATTCAATGATTAAAATGTTGAATACAATTAGTTTAAACACACAATGGTGAAATTATCAAATTTGCCCATTTCTACACTGTAGTTCAATCTCAGAGTTGATATATTTAAGTGGGGGGGGTGCAGGGTGGTGTAGCCCCCCTGCAAAATAGTAGAGTTGATCTCATCGCTTTTTCAATGTGTGTGTGTGTGTGTGTGTGTGTGTGTGTGTGTGTGTGTGTGTGTGTGTGTGTGTGTGTGTGTGTATATATATATATATATATATATATATATATATATATATATATATATATATATATATATATATATATATATATATATATATATATATATATATGTATGTATATATACATTAGCAAATGCTACTTTTATCTGTATGCACTTCTTAAAAGTTTATTGATGGCATAGGCATTTTTGTCAAAGCATTTTACTTTCTCATATGTACAGCCTTATTAACCTTCGTCACAAGTGTTAATGTCACAATCGTTTCTGTTTACACTCTTCTATTGTTATTTCAGTGAAATGTAAATGCCCTATATTGTCAATGACACAAGGGTGTTAGCCTTCTAGGATGGTGCATAGACTCCTCTTGGGGAGTGCTGGCCACAGGTAAAGGTGACTGGCAATTGCATAAAAAATACTGTTTTGTGGTACACATGTCCACATGTTTTGGGGACAGTTTGATAGCACTTATAACAATTCATTGATGTTTTATACATTTGGTTGGTACAAAAATGTCATTTGGCTGTCGTTTTGGGGGTGGAGAGAGCCAAGTTCCATTTCTGTGTTGAGATAACCAAAATCTTTTTACAGCAATTTGCTTTGCTATTGTTACTCCTTGCTTTGGATCAAACCTTGGTTTGTGTATGACTGTGATATGTTACAACTGCATAACCCATTTTATATTTGAAAAAATAGAAAGGTTTTTTTTTTTCCAGTGGAATAATATGTATTATATCTAAGCAGAACTTTTATTTATGTGATATTTATTTTTAGTATCCATCTTTTGTGTTTTATATCACCTAGCACTATGCCTGCTGTCCATCTTCCACCTGATCCAGGCATGTCATTCTGTGCCACTCGACATATATATAGGGCCATTGTAGAGGTGCGGGGACATTCCAGTAAGGCCTCTGAGAAAATTCTTAGGGTTGTAGATGTGCCATAGACTGACATGCATGATTGCCTCCACCATATTGCCAATTCAATAGAGCGAGTGAATGACACATTGCAGTGGGCAGTGTCTGTGATGGAATATCTGCTGGGAGGGGACAGCCTCCACATGGGCATAGGTCATCCACAACATCTGATGTTAGCCGATGTGGCTGTGCTCAATCACGCGTCTGTAGTGGCACTACTTCCACTGCTCCATCAGTGTTTGTGGTATCCAAACCCAGATGTGGCAAGCCATGGGGTCGTGGTCCTGGGTGTACTTGTGAGGAGAACTTGTCCAGCAGACATCAATTGTGTTCAGCTAGCAGCAGTGCATCTGCCTTTAAGTGTGCACGTGCCAGTGCAACTCCTGTCAGAGCCAGTTCTTGGGGTCTGGATCTTTCACCTCTGCCATTCACAACTCACACCTGTCCAGCATACCAAGATGTAGAGCTAGAACAGTGCTTGGCTGTGTTCTTTCAAACATTCACATACCAACTTCACCTGGAGTGCCCTTACAGACACAAACACAAAACAGTTACATGGATCAGTTGTGACTCTTAAACCTAATTCTGTCTCAGTGGCCATTTCATACTCTGTCCAAATTTCTGCCTGTTTCTCTTACTCACACACACTCGCTACCTTTTGTGTCATCCTAGGCCTCCTGCCCCCCCCCCCCCCCCCCATACACACACAACACCCTGGGCAAACAATAACTGTGCCATATCCTTGTTTTCTGTCTTTTGGATTCAGAGATACACAAGTCTTTTGTCTGATGCTCAGGGTGCATAGCTTTTTTAGTGCTCGGTATATCTTATTTTTGTGATGCTGTTTAGCAAATTGTACAGCTTTCTTACAAGTTTTTGTAATGTGCACATCCCTCCCAAACTCTTAGACTGACAAAGCTGGACTAAGCCATAAATAAAAGTGTGACAGAGGCTAAACAATGGGGAGAGTTTTTAAACATTATAGTCTTACAAACTTAGACCATTGATGGAATAACAGGTTTTGCATTACTATTTTTATTTAAAAAACACCCAAAGCTGAAGGTAACTGGAATAAATGCTGCCAGTCCAAGTAGATAAAAATCCAAAGCTTTTATTACAAATAAGTGAGCGCTTTTGCAATGATCAACATTGCTTCACCAGACAGAGTAAAGTTTGTGAGTGCTGCCTGGCATCAGTATTACTATATGTATGTGCATAGGATGAAGGTTTTACTCCCATAGGTGGTGAGCATGTGTGCTATCTATTGTCTCTTGGCCAGTCTGAGGCCATATTGTGAAAATCTATATCTGGGGTCTATATTAGAACACCGAACATTCAAAATGTCGAGTGTTCTAATATCAAACCCTAACAATCGAAAATACAAAACATTGAACATTCGGAACAGCAAATTATTTTCTAGGGAAAATATTTGCTGTTCCAAAACACATACACACAACACAAGCACACCAAACAAACAGCAATCCACACACATACACCTAAACTCTTCACCCTAACCCTACACTAAACTATACATACACCACTAACTATCCACTTACCTTAACCCAAACCCTAACCCTAAGGTCCGTCACTATCACACAGTCACCTGACCCGTGCCCTAACCCCAACTTACCTAACCCGCCCTAACCCACACATCCACACACTCACACACTTACCTGAACCTGACCCGTAACTTTCCACCTGAGTGCTGAAAATACCAAAGCAACAGAAACAGACAACCAAATTCTTTCCCTAGGAAAAAAATTGGTTTTCTGTTTCTTCGATATTTTCAGCGTTCGCTGAAAATGGGTCGATATTAGAACACTCAACATTTCAAATGTTTGGTGTTCTAATATAGACCCCTATATATGCCTACATGCATAGGAGCTGTTGGTTCCCCCTCTGACTCCTCACCTGCGTGTGGCTGTGGTGACCTTGCCAGTGGTGGTGGGATGTGTGGCCCTTCCTTTTGCAGTTCCTGCTGATGCTGTTATCTCAGGATAATGTTATGGGACATGGCACAGACAGTGAACATTTCAGCACATGTACCAGGATTATTCTGCAGGGTTTCCCCAGATGTATCTAGGCAGCGGAACCACGACTTCAGCAGCCCAAACACATGATCTGTGATATTTATTGTTTGAGCGTGTGTCTCATTATAGCATTCTTCAGCTGGTGTGTGTGCATTTCTGATGGATGTTATCAGCCGCAGTTCCAGTGCATAACCTGCATCCTCCAGTAAATGACACTGTGGGATATTCCCTCCAAGTAAACATCTCATACAGTTGACAGTTGTTCCAGATATGTGAGTCATAATAACTGCCTGGGTTGCCAGCACACACATCAGGATGATTCCCTTAGCATTACACTAGCATTATGATCTGGCAGTTAACGGAGTGATAGCCCTTTCTATTTATGTACACCCTTCCCTGTTCCCCAGGTGGTGCTTTGATTTCTACATGTGTACAGTCTATGGCACCCAGGAATTCAGAGTAGTATGCTGCAGGGTAGAACTCCTGCATAGTTTTGGCTCTATCCTCAGGTGTACAGGGAAAATATATGTACTCACTGGCATGTTGAAGCACAGCATTCAGGAAATGATGGAAGATTTTGGATGCCGATGCCTGTGACACTCCAGCATGTCCCCTGCTGGTCTCTGGAAGGTTCTGTAGCTAAAATTCTAAGTGTTACACATACCTTAGTCTCCACTGGTATTGGTTCCCCTCAGTTTGCCCTTGCTCTCAGTTGTGGATGACAGAGGTTGCAGAGTTCCTGTAGTGTGTCTTTAATCATCCTGTAGTGCTGTATAATTTCCATCGAATGCAGTTTATGAAAAGTTAAACTGGGTACAAAAACTCTTTTTCTTCTTGGCTGTGGTCTATTAGCAGCAGCAGCATAGACATGAGCCTGCTGCAAATACATATAAATAAGAGCAACAGTAGCCCCTAACATTCTTTCCATGTAGCCTAGTTTCCATGGCTGTATTCCACTAGGTTTTGGAATTCAAAGAGAAAACCAGCACTGAGACTGCACAGTTGTTTTATAGCTTGTTGAATAACTCCCCATCTTGGATTGGTTGATTAGCATACTATTCAGCTGCTTATGCTGTAATTAGAACACCACAATAATTAATTTCTAGGAGAAAATTTTGAAATCATGTAATGTTGTTTGCACCAAAGTTATGGCTATTGAGCTTTTGCAACAATATTCTAAGGATAACGGTCTCAAAGGTACAGGTCAAATCAGCAAATATTTCTGCTCTTATAAGTCCATCATTCATATTACCATAACTATTACTGGTTCCAGTAAATAGTGCAGTAGAGGTGCTAAATGCATTATGAAATCCATCTTGGTGATCTGAAAGTAGGAAATAGCTATTAATCTGATTTAGGTATTGTTTATATAGTAGCTTTTCGAAGTTTATTGTATTAGGACAGAAATTTGAGATAGTCTGGAGGTCTTAGAAGTCTTTGGAGGGACCATGCAAAGATGAATAATAATAATAATAATAAAATACTTCAAAGAAGGCAGTACAACAATTGATGCAAGTGAGAGATTAAAAATGTGGATAAGTGTCTTTAATTTGGCTGAAGTGGAGTTTAGGTTTCACAAGCATTTTTTCTTAAACAGTGGTGATTTCAGAAAGGTAGAATGTAGAACGTGGGTTTACACTCAGCTAATGGGTGGAAGTGAGTTGTGGAGTCTCCCTCTACTTCTAGTGATGTTAAAATATAGGAGTTAAAATTATTGGTTATAAGCTGATCTGAAGACTTAAGGAAGGCTTTGTATCCTTCCGGGAAACTTGAGTTTTTATTGACTAAGAAGACAGGAGTAGAAGAGGAGGGGTCTGTGATAAATCCTGTCAGTTGCTTTATTCCTTTCCAGAAGAGCTTAACTTTACTAGTAGAAGCTAATTATTTCTGTTTCAAAATTGTGTTTTGGCAGTTTTGCTGCTATTCTAGTTGTTTTTCTAAGAGTATGGTATGTTTGGTGAAGAAGGTGTTTGAATGAATTTTGTTTCTGGGTTTTCCAGTCATTATCTCGTTCTCTTATTGTTAAGAGGTCTGAGATTAGCCAGGGACATAGTTCTTATATGAGCCTTCTTTGGGTAGCAGAGAATAGTGCATTTTGTATATCTGCCAAGACAGAGGTGAACAGACAGGGGCTGTGTTAGGGTCAAGAATATTGTAGACGGATGTCGAATCTAAGGCTAATGGTGTAATATTCAAAGTTTGGAGTTTATGTTCTGAGAATGATCTGCCTACAACAATTTGACGGGGGGATTTTGGAATGTTGAATGATCAAATGGAAATAACAAGGCAGTGATCACTGTAGTATATCTTTTTTAATGTTAGTTATTATGAGGGTAGTTGTAGAGTCTTTGATATAGAAATGTGTCTAGTAGAATCCTTAACAAGCTGTTCTTAATTGAACTGGATCAGCATTTTATTAAACAGTTTACATTCTGGGGCAATTACATTAGTTTTAAAGTCAGCTAGCTAGGATGGCATTTTTAGGAATATTATTTGGAAGGATTTCAATGATTGTTTTTGTACAGTAGTTAGTGATGAAGGAAGGGAATGTAAATTGAGGCTATAAAGATGCTATTTTTTACTTAATGCAAGGTGACAAGAGACCTAGTTTGTAGCCTTGTCATTGGTTGTGTTACAGTTATTAAAGACAAGGATTTCCAGTGAGGTATATTGTTTGACTAGTAGGCTGCCTCCACACCTGTCTGTGCGGCTATTTTCTGTTATAGGAAATCATTACGTAAGTACCTTGCATATAATTTGAGAGACTGAAGGAATTTTTCGTCTAGGTTTCAGACATGGCTACAGTGTGGAGTTGATGTACAGTTAAATGGCAACCGTGTTTCAATAGTTGTCTACTTGTTGATACTATGAGAGGTGAAGAAGCAATTTTTGGGTCTTTAGGGTTGTTAACGAACTAGGAACCAGTAACCAATGATTCAAAACAAAATCCAAAACTAGGAACTCAGTCACCACAAAGTACCAAAGTCTTCAATGGAACTTATTGAGTGCTTTCGTCAAAGTATATTATAACTGACTTCTTCAGAATATAAAACCACATAAACAATTGCATTTAAATACAAGTTTCTAAAAAAACACATGACATTCTCGGCCAATAAAACATCAATGCCAATAAAATAATTAATCAATTAAACTTATTGAAACAAACTGAATTTGGAGGTTAAGACGAGAAGGGAGAATGGGAACATTACACCCTTACTGGGTGCATATAGGTCCATATTGGACAGTAGTTTTGGTAGTAGACACCAACTGATTACAAGGGAATACACGTGTTCCTTTATCACCAGATTTTCTGTAGATCATGACAAAATATATGACACCTTGACAAAGAACTGACAGATTTTTTTATGGACAGGACAACATCCTGGACAGATTAGGACCTAAACCCAACATTGTGTTCAACAGAGGTACGACCATCAAGAATTTGAAGGAAAAGAATGATAAGGGAGAGCTACACACTAGAATAAGGGAAACTAAAAAGTGTGGCTTCTGTACCTAGTGTAAGTTTGTGCTGAACACTGAAAAAGTAAAGATTAACAACATTTTTATTAGGCCCAATGGGAGATTTTCGTGTAATTCAAAGGAGATAGTTTATGTTGCCCTATGTACAACGTGTAGTGGATTTTACATAGGGAAGACTAACCGTTTTGGTTACAATTTTTAGTAAAGAATTTTAAGTATTGCTCTGGTGCCATTTTGCTATTGTGCTTCTGGACTTTGTTTGGATTTTAAGACTAAAAGGAGGTTGAAAGAGAGAATTTATGAGCATGTGAGAGATTTAACAAATCTTAATATACAAACAATGCTTTATATAAGCATGTACAAAAAAATCCGGCTCATGAATTCAAATTTGTGGTGATAGAAGGGGTGAATATTGATGTTAGAGGTGGACCATGGAAAGATTTATTTGAATTTAAAGAACTATGTTGTCACATCAGATTAAATGCTTTGGTTTCCCCTGGTCTTAAAGATGCCATCAGTATTGGAAGCCTTTTAAGGCTTAGGTCTTACACTATACAAATGCTTTCTTATATGAGTAGTGTGCCTTAGAGGAGGGTTCGAGCAAAGTGTACCATGACAATAATTTTTATTTAGTGTAAATGTTAGTATTGGTACCTTTTTAAGAATTTAACCTTGATGATGTGGTCAGTTTAATTGGTTAAGTATTTTATTGGCATTGATGTTTTATTGTCCGAGAATGTCATGTGATTCTTAGAAATATGTATTTAAATGCAATGATTTATGTGGTTTTATATTCTGAAGAAGTCAATTGTTATATACTTTGGCAAAAGCACTCAATAAATTCCATTGAAGACTTTGGTACTTTGTGGGTGACTGAGTTCCTAGTTTTGGATTTTGTTTTGTATCTTTAGGGTTGTTATAGATGGCATCTGAAATGATGAGCCTTTTTTTACGAATTGGTAACATATGGAGAGTATGTTTTGTAGGAATTGCTACTTAGTGTGTTTTTTGGATTAAAAACTGCTCATTGAAGTATAAATGAGAATGTTAGTGTAGAAATTAAAATGTATATGTTTTTCCTTTGTGAAATTATAGCATTCTTGTGGGTTGTATTCATACCTTCCTCATTTGTAAGATGACAAATTGTGAGTGAGCAAGGTGTGGCTGATTAGAAGAGATGTTTTCAACTGATTAAAGGGTAGATGGTCATTCTCAGTAGGCATAGGCTAGAACTGATTTATACCATGTAGTAGACCTTCACTTTGAAGAACATGAGTACTGACCTAACATATGGGAAATCACTATTTGTAATTAGTTAATCAGGAGTATAATGTTGAGAAGAGGCACTATGTGCAGTAAATTAGGATCCATAAGGGGATCTAAATTTATAAGAAATGATTATAAGGATAGACTGAAAGGAAAAAATATCAAGAATGGATGGCTGGCAAGAAAGAAAAACTGTTATTCAACATTGCGTTATGGAATTGCTTAGATATAAACAAGACTGGTTGTAGTGATATTTGGATAAAGTTAAAGCAAGTTTATAAAATATTTAAGGGTTAGGGGAGCATTAGAGTATTGCTTATATATAACCAAATCTGATTGTAGTGTTGTTTGATATAACTGCATTTCTTGTACATTTCTTTTCAAACAAATAATAGCTTGTCATCATTCATAAGCACAGTTCATCTTTGCTAATGTAGCCAGGATTATCTACCCCTAGACTGGTTAATAGAACAATGTGGCTGCTTAATGACAGCAACTGGATCCACCATGTTCCAAATACCATTCTACTGGATTATTGGTTGGGAGGGTGGCCTAATGGTTAAGGTGTTTGCCTTACAAACACAAGGTGCAGGGTTTGAGTCTCACAAGGGATAATTGGCTAGGCTTAAAACGGCTCGAATGGGCAGTTAGCTTAGTAATAATCTATGAACCTATGAACCTATCAGGATGCATTTCCATTTGGTGCCTTCCCAAATGAACCTGAGCCCTCTTAGCTTTGTGAAAGATATAGCTGTCACCTACTATCAAGAAACATTCTGCCCTGGAAGATATAAAAAATAATCCAAAGTATTGACTTCTACTGAGAAAACTTTGCTAAATCCCATTTCACGGATAGTTCCACTTTTTTTCTCTATATGTGTTAGAGCATCATCTGTTCACCCCTTTAATGGTTTCCACACTGACACCTATGCTGGACACATCTGTGGTATGCCCAGTGCAAAATATATGTGTCATGAACCAGCTCATGTTAATCTTTGAGCATCCCAGTGTCTTCTTCAATTCTGTGTCAATATTTTGTGGCTGTAGAACTCTCTATTTACTAATTATAAATATTGGTTTCCCATATACAAGGTCATTGTTCATCTTCTTCAAAGTGAAGGTCTACTACATGGTGCAAATCAGTGCTAGCCTATACCTACTGAGAATGACCATCTGCCCTTTCATCAGTTGATCTGTCTTGCATGCCTCAAGTCAAAATACTACTCCATGCTGTGAGAAAGAAGTTCTCTTATTTCATAAGCTTAATGCTGCAGATACCTGTGCTTCCTAGAAATTGATTTATACTAAACGTGCTGTGATATAAAAATGTGGCCAACCTGATTTTGTGATTGCCATTTAAGAGTGGAGGTAGCAAGCCCTGCTCCAGTAGTTATTATTTAGTCTGGTGCACCTGAAGTGTGGCCCTTACTTTTGACATCCTATTCACCACCCAGTGTTTTTATATAATCTATCAGTGTGGCTGCCTGAAATATTACATGATATTTCTACCTTTACCCCCTTTATACCACAAAAGGGATAAACACCTTAAGACCAGACATAGCTACTAGAATGTCGCTAACTTATTGGATAAGGTACATACATTATGACTGAATGCCCAACAAGCCCTGTGGTATGACTTCTGCATTCTTTGGGTCCAAGACTCCTTTATCAGCTTTCATTCACCTGTGCCTCTTCTAATATCATTGTTTGCAATAGATCTGCCTTTGGAGCAGGGATTGAAACCTATGTAGACATAAATGAGAGAAACTATCATTAAGCTGTTCTAGTAAATATATGTCAGAAGAGGACAAATGTTTTCAGAATTTAAATGACCTTATGATAGACCTTCTGTAAGCTTGCCACCTCTAAGTGATGGATCATATACACTGATTCCTAACCAGTGCATATGATCCATCATATATGCTGATTACTAACCAACTTTTGAGCTCTTTCTTAAAAGACAACAAGCCATCTGCCTTTCTAATTCTGAGTCAAGCAGCATTCCACATTCTACCAGCTCAACAATGAATGGATTGATTTCTTATTCTGTTGACCCTTTATGGAACAACCACCAGTTCTCCATTGTTTATTGTCTCAGTTAAGTAACTTTTAATTGCAGTACCCATGTCTGCTGTATATATATTATTATGAACACTCGTATATTAAAATTAACTCCCCTCTTATTAGTCTGTAATTTACTGAAAACATGATAGCTTTTTCAATTTATTTTGTAATCCATCTCTCTATCCTGTTTAATTTGCCTGATGAAGATCCTCTGCACTCAACTCTAATGTGCTTCACTGGTCACATTTACAGGACAAATCTGCTGCATAGAATTCAATATGGGGTATAACTATTCATGTATGGAATGGGAGTAATACTCTTTTATCTCTGCTACTTTATTTTTTATTTTATTTATTTATTAACATTTGTTTACCAGGAAAGTCCAACTTGGAATGAAGCCAATTTTCAGCAAAGGCCCAGGGAAAAATGCTTCAGATGCATGTCTTTGTAACCAACTAGTAAGATTTCTTAAAATATCTCTTATGGCCATATAATATTTCCTAATAGTGGCCCTTACATTAGCTTCATACATGAAATCTTTATCCATAACCAACCCAAGATCCCTAATGTTTGAGACAGAATCCAAGATAATGCAATTCAGTGCCTAAGAGCAATGAAGATTAGTCTTTCCAAAATTGGCCACATTTTATTTCTTATCATTATATTCCACAGATATACTTTTTCCCCATATTTCCAGTGTGTCCAGGAAGGTCTGAAGCCTAGACTGAACATTTGTATTAGAGACAATTGTTTCAATCTTTGTATTGTCAGAAAATTCACTGCACCAGATTTTATCATTCTTTGGAAGTCTGACATAAAGATAATAATCAGTGTAGGCCCTAACACAGAACTGCTAGGGATGCCTTCTTCCATATTTTTACTTCTGAGAAAACATTGCATATTTTAACTATACAGGATCTGCCCTACAACCATTTAATGATCCTTCTCATAATGTAGCTATTAATTTTCCTTACCCTTATGATGTTTAAAATGCTGTCATAAGGCAAGGAATCAAAAATCTTTGCTAGATCCAAAGCCAGCCCATCCACATTTAGGTCTTGAGCCACAGACTGTTAAACCATCTCATAAAAGCTCATTAGGCAGGTTAAGCAAGACTGACCCTCCATAAAACCTATTTTAATAGAGGTCAATACCCGCGTATGTGTTCATTGAGGAAGTCATTAATTTTATGCTCAAACTTTTCCCAAGGTAAATGTCAAACATATTGAATGATAATTATCAATCAGGGTAGTATTCCCCCTCCGTTAAAGTTGGTAACCACATGTGCCTATTTCCACTCTGGAGATGCATAACATTCCAAGCTTTATGGTAATAAGTGCTTTATCAGGGTTTGCTTATTCTGAAACTCTTCCACTGAGAGCATTCACCAGTGCCTGATTATCTGAACAAAACACTATTTCACAATTTTCTGTTCACCAGTTTTGTGTCCCAAACTGTAGTTGTACTGCACATCTCACAGGCAGCTCCAAGAAAGTGGTATCCTACTGAATTCCTAACTGCCCCAGTGCAGAAGCCAAGGGCAAGAAAGCCACTTGCCTCTAAGAAGTCCTTCCCTACCCACTGCTCCTGCTGCATTTGTATAAAGCCCTAAATCGATTTTCTTAATCATTTTTTTCTGCCAGAAAGTCACCTCATTAATTTCTTTCAGAAATCTTTATCAGAATTCTAGATCTAGCCTCACCTAGCTCATAAATTTCAGTCTGTTGTACTTTTTCTACTGTCCTTTTAGCAAATTATCTACAGATCTAGCAAAGGTCTGGCCTGCTGCCACTAACCTGGAGATGCAGTTCATTAGGCCTGACAAGGGCATTATAACCTCTACCTCAACTTTACTTTATGTGGCTAGAATGCTTATCTACTCATTCAAAGTCCTCTGTTTGTTATTTGGTAGCTTAGATATCTGGATTCTATATCTAGGCATAAGTCCTGGAAAGTTAATGTAATGGATAGGACTTCTAACCTATCTGCCTCCAAAGGCACATCTGTTCTCTCTGACAGACACTGAAAGGCCTCAGTTTCCTTCAGTATGCCATGCTACATTTCCCCACTATTAAGACTTCACTTAGGTACTGCATTACTATCCTTGTTGAGTCACATAACTCCCATGTCTAATGAAAAACATTTCAAAATTGGTACATGCCACTTCATGTCTCATAGTCATACCCTTATGATAACATAATTTACTGCTTAGTTGCATTCCCAGCAAGTTCCAGTCATGACAACATGCAAGTAACAAGCAGAATGCTATTTCAATGTCCAGCTTACCCAGCCATGGGTTAGAGGAAGTCTGATAAGATGGCCTGTATTATCATCCAAGGACTATTGCACTTTGCAGTTTCATTTCCTTTGTGCTATTTACTGACGCCACTTTTGAATAAGACAAGCAATGGTTGAGCTGATACTTCTGTGGCAATGTCTTTGATAACAACCCATGCTTGAGAACTTTACTTGCTTAATTGTAGGTCCCTTGAAGGGGCCTGCTACCCCACCTGCTATCACCTATTTGTCAAAAAAGTCTGCAAACTATCATAGGTCCATAGGTTCATAGATGTTTACTAGGCTAACGACCACTATGGCCCTTTTTAAGCCTCGCCATGCATCCCAAATTTATAACAAGTTCTGATACCCTTGATAAGTGTAAGAAGGGGCTTCGGGGATGAAACATTTACAAGCAGAGTCCCAAGAGACAAATAATTTACAGACTACCTGTGTCCATTAGAGATATTGCTGCCAAACTAGGAATGAATTTCTTAGGATTCCTATATTTCTACTGCTTCTGCCAAAGCATATTTGTCAAAATACACAGGATCCAACAACACATTGATCCAAAACTCAGATGTGTGCCCTTTCGTGCAGTCATGGCTAAGAACTTCCCCATACATCTGAGCTTCCCTCTTGGACTATGCACTTCTGTTTCTGCTCTGAGTAGTTATGGACATTTTGAGATATTTATATACATGGCATGTCACCATACAGTTATGTCCACTGCATTATGTATTATAAAATCTTACTTTAGTGTCTGACATACCATTCTTCATCTGGATCTGACTGCTTACACAAGGAAACCAATAATAACATTTCCTTTAGATTTTGCTCACTTTTATTTTCAGTTGCTACTTCTTTGACCACTTCAGTTTTACACACAAAAGTAAAATGTATAATTCTGATACATTTTGCACCTTCTGCTTCATGCAAACACTTCTTTGACTCAGCATGACCTTATCTGCATTCAGTGCACTTCTGTTTGCATTCATTATATTTACCCATATGTTCTTTTAAAGGGTTATACTATCCACCCACATGCTTTATACTTTGCTTACAGCAGGGCTTTTCCTTCATTTAATTCAAATGTCTCACCAATCCCAAGCATATACATTGCTTTTTAATCTGTTCAAACTGGTGAGCAATTTGTTTTTGTTTGTTTTTCTGTAACATTAAATTTGGCTCAAGCTGCCACATTCCAAAACATCATGGACAGAATGTTTATAATATTAATGTTCCTTATCAGTTATCTTTTCATCTTTTGTGCCACCAAACTTACAACATTCTGCTATTTCACATAAATGTCTCACATACATTTCTACAGAATAGCCTGGTTTTCAAAGGCATTTATGAAAACATGCTGGTTCACGTATTACATTTTTTTTGGCACAAAATGTTAATTTATCACTTACTTGCTTATGGCTGATTTAAAATTCTTTCACCTGATGCCTGCGATCAGTGAATTTGCTTGTAGTACAAAACCGTTCCTAAAACCCAGCAACAAAATTTAGGACGCCTCTTTATTAGTATAGTACCTAACACCTCCTGTTTTTATCATAGCACCTGCAATTGTCGCCACTTGGCTGGGGTATTTGCAGCTTGAACACATATGAATTTCAGACTTCATATCCTTCAAAAATGCATACTAGTACAAAACATATTACTCTAGCAGCATCTTTTTAAGTTTGGAATAACAATATTTTAAATTTTGTCCCTGCCTCACAGCAAGTTCAGTTAGTTGAATAGGGGCAGACAGTTGAGTTTAAGGCTTCATATCCTTCAGAAAATGCATTATAATGCAAAACATTTTATTTCTGTCAAATTTCTTAGTGCAATATATTAAACTTTGTCCCCAGTCTCCCAACTTCAATTCACTAAATAATGGCAGACATTTGTGTTTCAAACTCCATATCCTTCATAAAATGCATACTAGTACAAAACATATTATTCTAGCAACTTGCTTTACTGGAAAGGCTCACCCAGACTCTGCTAAAGTTTGCTGTGAGGGAAATGTTAGTCTGTTTTTTATTTGTTCTATTCTGTATTACTTTATTGCCTTTTTCTATTTTGTATACTGTAATTCGGTTTTCTTTACACTGTGTTTTACTTGTATTCTACTTTTAACTGCATATTAAAACTTGAAAAGACACCACAGCTCTGTCTCTTGTGAGTCAGACAGAAATTAGAACAGGTCAATTAAGGAGTCACACATAAGTTAGAAGAGGTCAGCTAAGGTTAATCATCACCACTGTCTTTCTAGTTGCCTACCCCTTATGTTAATTTGACCATATATCTCGTTTCCTCTCTGCTTTTACTGGTTGGTGTAAGCACAAAATTATCATTTTGTGAAATCTCTCCCTTTCAACTATTTAAATTTATTGGCCATCCTATTGTATTCCATAGTGCCAGAATCAAAAAGTGACCACCCCCTTTCAGTCTATCTTGCCGTTTTAAAAATAGTGACTCTCCACTAAAACTTAACTTTTTAGACAGGTAAAACTTGAGTTACCTACTTTCACATCTAACTCCTCTACTGCACACTGCAGTGTTTAGAATAAACCATTTTTTCATCTTACCTTTAAGCATCTTTTGCAAGACCATCAGTTCCTGGAGTGCCCACATTCTACCTCTCAGTAGTCATCTTGGGATTAGTGATTCTGTTTTCTCCTGTTGAGAGAAGGAGTGCAGTTACATTATTTCCTGGAGACTGCTCATCACCAGAAAGCTTAATAACTGCTTTATAGGTGACAGCTTGGAATCTGTGCTTATATTCTGATCCTGGTGAGAGAAGGAGCAGAGTGCAATGATTCCTGACTCTTTCTGGATGGAAAGTGAGTGCCTGTGCTTAACTTACCTGATTGGTCTGGTTGCAATTCAAGGCATCTACCAGAAAAAGGCTACAAGCCTGCAGAACCTTGCATCATCTGGGACAAGGCTGTGGATCACCAAACAGGCCGTGGCATGCTTCTCTTCCTGTGATTGGTGCTAACATTTTGCTTCTGATGAGGGAAGAAGCAAAGGAGTATTGTATACCAACAGAGTGAAGCTGTGCTGAGGCTAGTATAAGTAGTAGCCATTCATGCGACTTCCCTCTTTTCATCATTCTTGACAAGCTAATTTTTCAGTAAGCACTGCTTGATTTCTTCCTAACTTCAGAATATCTGCCTAAATACTTCATCTTTAAATTTTGAGGGTCTAAATATTAGTTTCCCCTCAAGTGTTTGGCAGTGCTCTGCACAGACTCAGACACTTTCAGTGAGATTTTCCCTGTAAAAGGCTTCTGTACATAATATATTGAGCTCATATCCAGGCATGTCTAAAGGTCAGTTCCCTGTGCTTTCTCTTGTCAACCTGGTAAACTTGGGCATCCTGAGGCAATGTAGCAACTGCCTCATGTACACAGACAACCCTCTCCTCTTACCTCCCAACACTATGACTTGTGAGAGATGCACATATATAGCCAAATTGGAAGCCAAGCACTCTCCAGCCAAGACTGGATTAGCCAGTCAAGAGGAGAAGGTTAACACCTGCACCACACCACATTCAACACATAGCCCTCCAGAACATACACCACCACAACCCTCACATACTATCACAAAACACACACCTACTTTTGCGGAGGCTCTCAATAAAAATCTGCCCAAACAACAGAGACCTCCGAGGCAGAAACACAAACAACCACATCATCGCAGCACAAGCCATGAGACACATAGCTCACATAAAAAGTGTGCCACTCAACCAAAGCCCATAAGGCAAAACAACTTACCCAATAGGTGACTCAATAGTAAGGCACACTGATGTCGCACTCACTAGGTTGAATAAGGAGAAAGTTATGGTCAGCTGCCTGTCACATGCCAGGATCCGGCACATAACACACACACTTAGTTCACTCCACAACAGGTACGAATATGACTCTGTCATTGCCCATGTTGGTGTGAATGACTTGAGATGTACCTCCCTGGACTACATGAAAAGAGACATAGAGGAGCTCTCAGATCTTGTAGTCCAGGCAGGTATGATCCTAGCTCTGAGTAGCATCTTACCGTCACCAAGAATGATACCATGGTACAAGCAGAAAATGATTGACTTCAACAATTGGCTAAGTTTCTGGTGTCATTCTGAAGGGATCCAGTATATGTCTGCCAGGAATGATACAAATGACAGACCTCGATGCTTTGCCAGAGATGGCCTGCATCTGTCACCCCAGGGATTCTGGATACTGGCCAAGGCTCTTGCTAGCCCTATGGTGCCTTTTTTAGGGAATGTCCTGAAGACAAAATTACCACCATAACAGCTACAAGCAAACTAAATCTGAGGGTTATGCTACTCAGTGCTAAAAGTCTAAATCTCAAAATGCACTCACTCGAAGCACTCCTTAAAATGGAGAACATTGACATCTGTGCAGTGACTGAGACCTGGTTCAAGGCTCTGGAGAGCACCCCAGCACTACCAGGCTACAACCCAATACCCTTATATGGGAGACTTTAAATATCCCTCCATTAACTGAGAAAATGACTCATGTACCAACACACTTGCTCAACGTTTTCTCAAATTCATTAATTCCTATGCCCTGGACCAACTAATTTTTACCCCACCAGGGGTAGAAACATCCTTGACCTGGCAATTACTAACATGGGTGACCATTTCTCTACACTAGTAATCAACTCCTCCCTGGTCAGATCTGACCACAAGCTAATCACCATGGATATCCACATCCCACCTCACCCCCCCATAAAGGAAACCACTGTAAAAAACTTCTCCAAAGCCAGTTTTGGACTTCTAAAAACAGAGGTAGCTAACTTAACAACACCCATGCAAATGGAAAATAGGTGCATGACTACTGAATCATACACCAATGAACTGTATGAGCACATACACAAGTGCATGGAATGGGCCATACCAAACAGAGCCAAGATGCTCCCCTCCAAAATAGGAAATCAATCTAGTGGTCCCCAATCATAAACAAACTCTACAACAGAAGGAAAAAATCGGTTGCAGAAAAGAGTGAAGTCCCAAGAATGGAAAAACTCCATTGTCAGCCTCAGCAAAAACTGAGATCCATCATCAAAGTCTCTAAAGTTAGCTATGAAAACAAAATTGCTGCAGATTCTAAAGACAGCCACAAGGCATTCTATAGTTATGTCAAGAATCTACATGGCAATACTCAGATCTGCTCTGAGTTACAGCACAATGGCAATACATATACAGAACCAACTGATATTGCCAACATATTGGCCGACAGGTTCAGTGCGAACTTTACCCCCCTTTCACCCTCTAAAGGGCCTATCACAATACCTGAGGAATGCCAAGTGCCTATTATCACGGCTACAAAGGTAAAAACTGCACTGTCCAAAGCCATGAATGCAGCTTCATTGGTACCTGATAATATCCCTGGCTGTGTTCTACATAAATTACAAAGTGAACTGGCACTACACCTGAGTACCTTGTTCAATCACAGCCTAATTTCAGGCTTTATTCCTACCGAATGGTGCCCTGCTATGGTCATCCCACTCCACAAAGGGGGAGTGACTGCAGACCCTGGAAACCACTGTCCCATTAGCCTGACTCTATGAAACAAATCATCTTGGACCTTATAAATAAAGACATAGGGAATCTCCAAACTCTGAACCCCATGGAGTTTGGGTTTGTGAAAGGTAGATCATGCCTGCTCAACCTGATAGACTTCTTCAAGTCTGTCATCGAAGCTGTGGATGAGGGCAAGGTAGTTATCACAGCCTACCTAGATCTTGCCAAGGCCTTCGACACCATCACTCACTCAGGAATCATAGATAGAATCACTAAACAGGAATCATAGATAGGTTCATAGGTTCATACTAGGCTATCTGCCCTAGGGCATTTATAAGCCTAGCCAGAGTGTGTTTGGCTTTCGCCACCCATTTTAAATTAATTTTGCTATGCCCTTTTTCGAGGTTAGTATACTGTACCTCTGTCTAACAGTGACACAGAAGTGATACCCGGGGTAAACCTACGATCTCCCATCCACTCATCAAGATTCCTCTTGAAGAGAGTCAATGAGGGACTCTGCCTAACCTGGACTGGGATTTTATTCCAGAGTGAAGGGAGCCTCTGGGTTATGAATCTGTCCCCCCAGCATGTCCTATTTTATTTCAGTGCTGAGGTTCAAGTCTCTCGAACACGTAGCTCGATGCGATTTGGATTTTCTGAGGTGCAGCATGTCCATTAATTCCTAGATGGACATGGCTTTATACGTCAGGCACAGATCGCCTCTGAGCAGGCGGTATGCCACTGAGTAGAGCTGGAGTTTCTTTAACTGGGCAGCATATGGCATCTGTTTGAGCCCTTTGATCCTCTTGGTGAGGTACTTTTGGGGTCTTTCCAGTTGCTGCAGATGTCTGGTAAGGTATATCCCAAAAGGGGCATTGTACTCAATTATGGGCCTGATAAGGGATGAGTAAAGAGGCACAATGACCTCCCCTCATCTAGATGTGAATCCCTTCATGATTAGGTGGGCTATATAAAATGTTTTTCTAACCACTGTGGCCACGTGGTTGTCAAATGAGAGATTGCTATCAACTTGGGTCCCCAGGTCCCTAATGTGGTAATTTGTGGGCACTTTGTTTTTGCCAAAGGGGATGACTATACACTTTTTGGTGTTTAGCTTGAGGCCATGGCTCTGGCACCAGTTGTCTGTTTCTATGAGGCCCTTTTGGAGGATGCTTGTGCCAGCTGGAGAGTCAATTATGGTGCCCAGTTTGCAGTCATCTGCGAACTTGGTCAGCCACAGTCCTTCCATGTTGGCCTCTACCTCCGAGAAATATATACCGAACAAGAGAGGTCCCAGGACTGAGCCTTGTGGGATGCCACTTGTAACTGGTTTGGAGTCTGACATGGCTCCAGCAATTCTAAACATGTGGGTTCTGTCCTTCAGCCAGTTTGCAACCCATCTAGTGACATAGGGTTTATATTTAAGCTGGTGAGCTTATCTATAATGCCCGAGTGGGGAATTGTATCGAAGGCTTTTGCGAGGTCCAGGTAGGCTGTGTGGACCACCTTCCCCTCGTCAATGGCCTTGGTGACTGTTTCAAAGAAATCAACCAGTTTTAAGAGGCAGGATCTGCCCTTAACAAAGCCGAATTGGGTAGAATCCAGTGTCTGTAGGTCCCCAATATCTTTATTTATGAGGTCCGTGATGATCCTTTCCATAGCTTTGCAGACCAAGCTAGTCAGGTTTATGGGGCGATAGTTTCCAGGATCCGTTGAGGCACCACCTTTGTGGAGAGGGACCACTGTTGCTGTACGCCACTCTTTGGGTACATATCCTGTAGTAAAGCTGAGATTTGAACAGTAGTTTTATGTTTGGGTTTAGCTCTTCTTGGAGTTCATGTAGGACGCAGCCTGGGACACCTGGTCCCATTGATGCTGTGTTTTTTGCTTTGGAGAGGGTGGCTCTTACCTGAGCATCTGAGATGTCAGGGGAGCAGCACTCTGCTGGAATAGATATTTGCCCTTTTGGTGGGGGGGAGTTTGCGCTGAACCTCTCAGCTAGGATGTTGGCAATGTCTGTGGGTTTGGTGTATTTTTTGTCATTTTGGACTAATTTTGAGCATATCTGGGAATTCCCACCCAGGTTCCTAACATAACTAAAGAATGCCTTGTGATTATCCTTAGTGTCCTGTGCAATATTTCTCTCGAAGCTGGCCTTAGACGATTTTATGAGAGCCCGTAGTCTTTTGCTAATACTGATCAGAGATGCCTTCCCTTTTTGGGATTTTGCTCTATCATGTAGTAGCTTCCTCCTTCTATTGTATAGTTTGTTTATGGCTGGGGTCCACCAGACAGGACGTCTGCCTTTGGAGGATTGGGTCTTGATTTTATTTGGGATTGCATGATCCATGCATTCCTGAAGGTGTTCATAGAATGCATTTATAAAGGATTCTGTGGTCTGGGCCGTATTTTCCACAGGCCCGGGGGCTTTGAAGGATTCCACCTCGGTTTTGAGGAGTGTAAAATTTGCTTTAGAGAAGTTTTTCACTGTGGTTTTCTGGGCAGGGGGTGGGGTCAGGATGTGAATATCCAGTGGGATTAGTTTATGGTCTGATCTTACCAGTGAGGGATACACTTCTGGTCTGGAGCATAGAGTCCCCATGTTGGTGATGATCAGGTCCAGTATGTTTTCCCCTCTTGTGGGAGTGGTAACAAGTTGTTCCATAGCATTTGAGTTTATAAATTCTAGGAACCTTTGGGCTAGGGTGTTGGAGCTAGAGTAATGCTCCCAGTCTATGTTTGGGTAGTTGAAGTCACCCAATATAATGGTGTTTGGAGAGACCTTCATATTTTCCAGTGTTCTCAGGAAGGCCGAGTGGGGTTCCTAGGTTTGGGAGGGTGGTCTGTAGCAGGCTATAAACTGGAAGGCAGTTTTACCCACTGTTAGTTGCACATGGATAGTCTCTGATGCTTCGTGCTGTGCCACCCACCTGGAGGTGTGGGTATCTTTGACAAATATTGATACTCCCCCTCCTTTTGTGGTTTGGTCCAAGTTTTGGGGCTGAAAAGCATGGTATGAGGTATAACCTGGTAGTGCTGGGGTGCTCTCGGGAGCCTTGAACCAGGTTTCTGTTACTGCACAGATATTGATGTTCTCCATGCTAAGGACAGTTTCAAGTCCGTGCATCTTGAGGTTTAGACTTCTGGCATTGAGTAGCATTACTCTTAGTTTCTTATCCCTTGTGATACCTATGGATGTGGGTTTTTCTTTTGAGCCTTGCCTAAAAAAGGCACTATGGGGGTAGCAAGAGCCTTTGCCAATATCCGAAAGCCCAGGGGTGACAAGTGTAAGCCGTCCCTAGCGAAGCATCGTGGCTTGTCGAGCATGTCATCCCAGGCTGACAGGCATTGGATCCCCTTTGAATGACACCAGTACTTAAGCCAATTGTTGAAATTGATCATCTTGTCTTCATATTGTGGCATCATTCTTGGTGAGGGTAAGATGCTACTCAAGGTCAGGGTCATACAGGCCTGGGCTACATGCTCAGAGAGTTCGTCTATGTCTCTTTTCATGTAGTCCAGGGAGGTACATCTCAGGTCATTCACTAAACCAAGCATAAACCCCTATATCATAAGATGGGTTGCCAAATGTCTCACTGATAGAACCCACACTGTGAAAGTAATGGACTCCAAATCTGACTACCAACCAGTTCCAAGTAGTGTCCCACAGGGATCGGTCCTAGGTCCTCTCCTGTTTGGCATCTACTTCTCTGAAGTTCAAGCCAACATAAAGGGACTCTGGCTGACCAAGTTCGCAGATGATTGCAAACTGGGAGCCATTACTGATTCTCCAACTGATGTAGACATTCTACAAAAAGGCCTCACTGACACCAATGACTGGTGTCAGAACCATGTCCTTAAGCTCAATGCTAAAAAGTGCATTGTCATTCCCTTTGGGAAAAATTCGGTGTCCATGAATTAACACATAGGCAGTAGTCCACTATACACTGAAGGTGTGATAAGAGACCTGGGGACACAGGCTGACAGCAACCTCTCCTTTGATAACCACATTGCCACTGTAGTCAGAAAGTCCTTCTATGTGGCACATCTCATTACAAAAGATTTCTCATCCAGGGAGAAAGAGGTTATAATCCCTCTCTACTTGTCCCTCATTAGACCTATTATAGAATACAACACCCCATTTGGTATGTACCTCACTAGACATCTACAACAACTGGAAAGGCCACAAAAATACCATACTAAGAGGATCTTAGGCCTTAGACAAATGTCCTATATGAACAGACTCAAAAAACTCCAGCTATATTCTGTCTCTTATCGTCTACTTTGAGGCAATCTCAACTTGACCTACAAAGCCATGTCTGACCCAGAGCTAATAGATATGCTACACCTAAAGAAATCCAAATCCCTCCATGCCACACACTCTGGAGACCTAAACCTCATTACCACAACAAACAGAATAGCCACCATGGACCCTGGGAACTACCGCCCCATTAGCCTGATGAGCCTGGTCTGCAAGGCTATGGAACATATCATCATGGAACTTATAAACAATGACACTGGTAATCTCCAAACTCTGGACTGTACCCAGTTCGTATTTGTAAGAGGCAGATCATGTCTACTAAACCTAATAGACTTCTTTGAAGCGGTCACCAAAGCTGTAGATGAGAGTAAGGTGGTTCACTAGATCTCTCCAAGGCTTTCGACACCATCCCCCACTCTGGAATTATAGATAAACTCACTAAACTAGGTATAAATCCCTATGTCACAAGATGGATTGCCAACTGGCTCACTGACAGAACCGAGAAGTAGCAGACTCTAAATCCGACTTCTGACCAGTGACAAGTGGAGCACCACAGGGTTTATTCCTGGTCCTCTCCTGTTTGATATCTACTTCTCAGAAGTACAGGCTAACACAGAAGGTCTTTGGCTAACGATGTTCGCAGATGACTGCAAACTAGGAGCCATAATTGAAACTCCTAACGATGTGGACATCCTACAAAAGGGTCTCACTGAGACAGATGCCTGGTGTCAAAGCCATGGCTTCAAGCTCAATGCCAAAAAGTGCATTGTCATCTGTTTTGGTAAAAACTCTGCACCCATGAACTACCACATAGTCTACTTAACACCAAAAATGTGATAAGAGACCCTGGGACTCAGGTGGGCAGTAGTCTCTCCTTTGATAATCACATCATCACAGTAGTCAGGAAATCCTTCTACATGGCACACCTCATCACAAAAGGTTTTTCATCCAGGAAAAAAGAGGTCATTGTTCCCCTCTACTAGTCACTCATTAGACCCATTATAGAGTACAACGCCACTTTTGGTATTTACCTCACAAGACATCTACAACAACTAGAAAAACCACAGAAATACCTCACAAAGAGGATTACTGGCCTCAAACAGATGCCCTATGCAGACCATCTCAAAAAACTCCAGCTTTACTCCATTGCATATCGGCTACTCAGAGGCGATCTCTGCCTAGCATACAAAGCTATGTCAAACCCAGAGCTGTTGGACATGCTCCACTTAAAAAAATCCCAATCCCTCCAAGCTACATGCTCTAGGGACCTAAACTTTGTCACCACAATAAACAGAGCATGCTGGAGGGATAGATTCCTGTCCCAGAGACGTTCCATACTCTGGAACAAACTACCTATCTATATCAAACAAAGCTCATTAACACTCTTCAAGAAAAATCTTGATGATTGGATGGGAGATAGGAAATTCACCCCAGGGATAACTTCTGTGGCTCTGCTCGACAGGGGCACAGGAAAATCATTTTCTTGGGTGGTGAAAGCCAGGGTACCTTTTTGGCTAGGCTTATATAGGCCCTAGGGCCAATAGCCTAGTACCTACCTATAAATCTATGAACCTATGAACATGCTGGAGGGACAGGTTCCTAACCCAGAGACTTCCCATAGTCTGGAGCAAACTTCCCATTCACGTCAAGCAGAGAACTTCACTGGCCCTCTTTAAAAGAAATCTTGTCGAGTGGATGGGAAATAGGAAATTCACTCTGGGGATCACTTCAGTGGCCTTGCTCAACAGGGGCACTGGGAACTAACTTTGGGCATCATGATGCCAGGGAATCTTCTTGAGCTAGGCTTATATAGGCTCCAGGGCCGTTAGCCTAGTACACACCCATGAACCTATAATGACAATATTTTAAACTTTGTCTCTAATCCCTCCAACTTCAAGTCACTAAATGACTGACAGTTTAGCTTCAGACTTTATATCCTTCAGAACATGTGTATTAGTGCAAAACAAATTATTCCAGTTGCAAGTTTCTACATTTATAAGAGAAATATTTTAAACTTTGTCCCTGATCTCCCCAACTTCACGTTGCTAAATAATGACAGACATTTGAGTTTCAGACAGAATATCCTTCATAAAATGCATAATAATGCAATATGCATTATTCTAGAAAGTTTGTAAGGACAATATTTTCGCCTTTGTCCCTGATTCCCCTAAAGTCAAGTCACTAAATGATAGACATTTGAATTCCAGATGTCATATCTTGCACAAAATGCATACCAATGCAATATCTATTATTGTAGCAACTTTCTAAGTTTATAACAGGGCTTTTTTTTACCCCTTGCCTAATCCACACCAAAGTGTTCTTTTTTACAGCCCAGTATCCTTTTATTCTATGCAGCATGTATCTCCTCTTAACCACTTCACTTAGCTAGTGTGTTGGCTGTGCACTCTTTTCCCCAGGGAAAGTAGTATCGGGCTCTCAGTCACTGACCATTCCAGACAAGTAAAAAAATGAAATAAAAATAAAATCCCAAAGAGATATTAATAAATAGTAGTAATAAAAGGAAAGAAAAGCAGTGAATGCAAACAGCTGAGAGCAAGCCGCTAAAGCAAAACAAATGTCCTAGCTGCAGGTTGACAATTCATTTCATTTTTTTTCTTTCTGAAAAAGCAAACAGAACAGTTACTGCTCTCACTTTGGGCAGAAAGATAAAGCCCAATAACTGCTTTCACTGCCTTGTCTCTTCCACCTAACTACCCAATCAGACACCTTTAGGGTAGTGTAGATCAGAGCGTGTATGTACCTTTAAGAAGCATTTCCAGATGTAGCATGTGCATATAAATACTGAGCACATGCAGGCAGCAGTGCCATTTTGTGAGAACAGCCAGAGTGTTAACATGTATGAGTATGATAGTCAGTCTATTTATAAGTTTACGTTTAAGTTACAAAGCCTCATTTCTGATGTTTGTGTGTAATAAAGCTGCTTGAACTGAACTCATGAATGTCTGTCTGTTTTATCCTGACCATTTGAGCGACATGGTGTCAGAAATGGGATTAAGAGAGCAACTTCTTCAAGCCATGAGGTGCAGTGTTGAAGGTGAGGGTAGATTGAACTGGTTGAGTGAAACAGAGCTCAGACAAACATAAAAGGGCCAGAAATGAACTTAAGGTAGTGAAAACTGGACAAATGATTTATATGGCAAAAAAAAAAATGAAATGGAGCATTTGTAAGACACAAAACACATTATTAATCAAACGAGTAGCACAAAATGTATTATTAATCAAACTAAAGGCAAAAAACACATTATTAATTAAATGAAATGTTTGAAACCACAACATTTGATAAAACTAGCAGAGATGTTTATATGGGGCTCAGAATTACCGTTGGTTTGCATAATGAGCATGTTTGAACTAAACTGGGCACAAGAAAAGTACAATGAGGATGATAAGAGATTAAAAGAGCACAACGAGTTCAATACAAGGGCAAATTAAGTTTAAAGAGCAATGTGACTGCATGTTTTTTAGTAAAAGACCGTGTTTTGGGCACAAACTACTATTTCACATTGACTGAAGCCATTCAAAGCATAACTAGAGTTGTTCGAAGTATCTCAGAGCGTGCCAAGTGTTTGCACAGTATGTACTTTATTATGGTGCAATTATTTCAAAGAGTTTACTATGTGCAAAGTACAGTTATATTGCAAAGTGCAGTCAAAGTGCAGCCATTTCAAAAAGTTTCTTGTGCTGTGTGCATTTATTCACAGAGTGCCTCCATTTCAGAATGTTTCTTACACTGTGCAGTTATTTCACAAAATACAGCCATTTGAAAGGTTCTTGTGCTGTGTACAGTTTATTTGCAAAGTGCATTCATCTTGAAGGGCTTCTTACTCTGAGCTTTTTCCACTGTGTACAGTTTATTCACAAAATACAGTCATTTCAAAGTATTTCTTACACTGATAGAGTGGTTTCACAAAGTACAGTGTTTTCAGAGTGTTCTTCGGCTCCGGTGACTTATTTGGCAAAGTGCAGTTATTAAAAAGAGTTTGTTGTGCTATTGGGCATAATTACAAGTACTGACATAAAGTTCTGAGATATATATATTTATGTGTGCATGCTCATACATAATTTCAAGCACCTTCACTACTGTGTGTTGATATGGCAGAGGCATTTCACAGACCCAGTCCACTTGTGTTTGATCATAATATAGCAGAGAACTGGAGAGTATTCGAGCAGGAATATATTTTCATACAAGCATCTTTTTCTGACAAAGATGCATGTACAAGGGCATTCATTTTGCTTAACTTAGCTCAGTCAGAAGCTATTGAAAAAGAACATTCATTTGTTGTGCTCTAGAAGTATATGCAGTAGAAGGGGGAACCACCATGTTGTGGTACCATCTGAATCAAGGGAGGACTCCACATGCTTAAAACATAAATTTAGAGAAATATGTAACCCCCAGACAAATATTACATTAGAAAGGCACTTATTTTATACAAGAGACCAAAAGCCAGGTGAAACTTTTACAGTTTATATCACTAACTTGAGAAACAAAGCCAAAATATGCAGATTTGGTGACTTGAAAGATGAGTTAATAAAGGACAGGCTTATGTGTGGTGTTAATATGCTGCAATGAGAAAGATTTTGCTTCGTGACAGTGATTTAATGTTAAGCAAAGCCATAGAGATTGGTCAAATCTTTGAGCTCAGAGAAAGGTACACAAGTGTGCTTGCAAGTGATAAGAGCATGGTTTCGGCAACCTCTAGAGCAAACATAGTCAGTATGCAACATGCGGCAAGCGGAAACTGGCCTAAGCACATGGCAGCAGCAACCCCTGCAGGTTTGGCATGGAGATTCCATAGTTTTCTAGCAAGTTCCAAGACTAGCTCAGTAAAAAGAGCATGCTCAGTACAGTATAGGAGTGAGTCAGCAAAACCCAAGTCAAGTCTTATAGTTAACTGTCGTAATTGTGGTGCCAATCATGAGTCTAAAAGAGAGAAGTGCTTAGCATTTGGTCAGCAATGCCATAAGTGTAAAAAGTGGAATAATTTTCAAAAGTTTTGTAAATCAAACAAGCCTCATTCAGTTATTAAGAAAGGTCACTCAAAAAAGCAAGTTGATCATGTAGAAAACTGCAACCCTAATTTCTATGTCGATGGTGTATCAGTGGTCAGTGAAAAGGTTAATGCAGTAGATTTGTTGGCAAAGAATAAAGTATTTTGTACTGTTCTGATCAATGGCAAGCCCACGGAGCTCAAAGTAGACACTGGTTCAACTTCAAAATGTAATGCAATATCAGCAGAAACATTTGGTAAAGTGAGGGCTGGTGAGTGACTTAATTTGGCCATTTGTGCAAAGCTTGTTGCTTATGGAGGTGAAGAGATTTAAATCAAAGGCTCAGAAGTGCTTTCATGCTATTCAGCTAGGAACAGTTACAACTTGCAATTTTATGTAGTCCGAAGACCTGTGCAGTCATTATTAGATCTCAGAGACAGTTTGAGAATGAAACTGCTCTCTTTTATCGAACAAGTCCATCATGTAAGCACGTGTCCCAGTTCCAGCTTACACTTATCAAGAGTATCAGAACTCGTCAGAGATTTGGAATGCATGGCTAGTCTTAAAAGGGACCTTGCGGTCATTAGCTTAGTAAACACCTATGAACTGATGCTATTTTCTCAGAGTATGCTGATGTTTTTGACGACAAGTTAGGCAAACTTCCAGTCGTGTACTCCATGAAAGTAGACCCAGAGGTCAGTTCAGTGGTCAGACTAGCAAGGAGAGTTCCAATAGCTATGCAAGACAAAGTCAAGGTCCAGTTATACAAAATGGTGCAGCAAGGTGTGATTTATACAGTCACAGAACCAACTGAGTGGGTGTCTTCCATGGTAGCTTCTCATAAGAAAAATTCAGATTAAATCAGAATATGCATTGACCCAAGAGACTTGAACAAGGCATTAAAAATACCTCATCATCATATGTGTACAGTTGAGGAGATTGTAACTCTCATGCCAAATGCCACTGTTTTTTTCTGTCTTAGATGTAAAGAGTTAATTTTTGTCAAGTAATGATTGATTGCAAATCTTCACTACTGACTACATTCAGTACTCCATTTGGTAGATTCAGATTCCTCAGGATGCCTTTTGAAGTAAATTCTGCCAGTGAAGTCTTTCAATGTGCAATGCAGCAATTTTTTTCAGGCTACCCGTGTGCAATAATAGATGTTGATTTACTGGATGGAGGCAATGGTAAAACAAAGCATGACAGAAACCTCAATAAAGTTCTGGACAGAGCGCATGAAGTGAATTTAAAGCTCAATCCTCTGAAGTGTAAATTCAGATTGCCAGAAGTTACTTATGTAGGTAATTTTTTTACTAGTACAGGCTTACAACTAGATCCTTCTAAACAAGTAGCCATTCTAGAGATGCCAGCTCCAGACAATGTCCAAGCCCAACCACGTTTTCTTAAAATGGTTAACTCTTTGGGCAAATTTACCCTGACTCTATTGAGTTATCAACACCTTTGAGAGAGCTGACATGCAAAAATGTTGCCTGGTCATGGTTAGAACAACATCAGAGAGCATTTGATAACCTCAAACAACAAAATTGCTAATACACCTACACTAAGATACTATGATATCCACAAACCAGTAGTTCTTTCCTGTGATGCTTCAAAGTTCTGTCTTGGTGCAGTTATTCTTCAAGAGGGCAGACCTGTTGCCTATGCATCTAGAACTCTTACCCAAACTGAGATGCAGTATGCTCAAACTGAGAAAGAACTTTTGGTAATTGTGTTCGCATGTTCAAAGTTCCATGATTTTATTTATGGCCGAGCTATCGAGACAGAAACTGACCATCAACCTCTAGTCACTATTTTAAAGAAGCCCATGCATTCAGCTCCAGTAAGACTACAAAGAATGATGCTTAAAATGCAAAAGTACAATTTCAAAATGGTCTATACAAAAGGTAACCTTCTTTATCTGGCTAATACCTTATCCAGATTGCTCAGAAATACCACGGAACAGCTTGCTGCGGAGAATTATGACTTTGATGTCATGGAAGTGCATAATTTTTCTACCATGAGGCTTGATAAGCTGAGAGATCATACAAAGATTGATCCAATTTTGCAAAAGCTCAACCACTTCATCAATGTAGGATGGCCGTCAAATCAATCTTGTGTACTGCCAGAAGTACATTATTTTCCATACAGAGATGAGATGCGGATGGAAGATGGTATCATTTTCAAAGGTCCAAAAGTTATTGTTCCTACTTCCTTACAATGTGAATACATTCAGATTTTGCATTGTGGCCACCCAGGTTCCAATTCTACCATAAGAAGGACGAGAAGACTAGTATTTTGGCCTTCTTTATTGAAAGAAATTGATAAAGTACTTTCTTCTTGTTGTGTGTGCAACAGTACTAAGCTGCATTTGCAAAACGAGCCACTTCAGCTAAGCCAAATTCCTGAACT
This sequence comes from Protopterus annectens, assembly GCF_019279795.1. Classification (NCBI taxonomy): domain Eukaryota; kingdom Metazoa; phylum Chordata; order Ceratodontiformes; family Protopteridae; genus Protopterus; species Protopterus annectens. Next base: position 337,563,590 of record NC_056730.1, read on the forward strand.
ACCTTAGTCAACAGTAGCAACTGACATATTTGAGTGGAACAGTCAGCATTACTCAGTGTTAGTAGCCTCTTATTCGAACTGGTTTGAGATTGATTTGCTACCTAATCTAATGTCCAGTGCTGTTATCCCTAAGGTGAAACATCACTTCTCAGTCCATGGTAGTCCACACAAAGTTATTTCTGACAATGATTCTCAGTTTGCCAGTCAATTGTTTCTGAGATTTGCAAAAGAGTGGGACTTTATTCATGTTCCTAATAGTCCTGAATATCCAAAGTCAAACGGCCTTGCTGGACATGCACTACAGAGTGCATAGCAATTACTAGAGAGGTCAAAGCGTGACAATACTGATATCTTCTGGAATTTACTTAATCTCAGAAATATACCCCGTGACAATCTACTTGGCATGCCTGCTCAGAGACTTCTATCTAGGCAAATCAGAACAACCTTGCCTATCAGTTCTAGTTTATTGGTGCCTAATGCTAAAAACTACAGAGCAATCAAAGCCCAGTTTTTTAAGAATCGTTCTTCCCAGAAGTCCAGGTATGAAAAAATTAGCAGATTTCTTCATCAGTTAAAAGAAGTAGAGACAGTGAGGATGCAAACGGTGAAAGGTTTTGATTAAACTGGTCAAGTGAGAGGTATATGTGCCGAGCTGAGATCCGACTTAGTGGAATCTGAGGGTATAAAATACAGGAGAAACCGCAGACATCTTTTTCCTGTATCAGAAATGATATCGCAGTATCATACCTGTGATGCAGACTCTAGATCTCAGAGCAACCCTGACAATGTTCATATCGAAGAACATGTCTCAGTATCCAATCCCATTCCTGCTGATGTCTCAGATGTCCCCCAAACCTGAACATTCCTTGAAGAAAGTCTATATGCGTCTAATTTTGTATGTTTGCATGTCAAATAATTAGTTCTGTATAACTGCATGTCAAAAGATTATTTCTGTAAATTCCATATCATTGAATACTGTCATTTTGTATATTGACTATTTCTCAAAGAGGGAGGATGCAGATCAGAGCATGTGTATGTACCTTTAAGAAGCATTTCCAGATGTAAGCACATGCATATAAATAACAAAAACAAATCCAACTGCAGCAACCAAAGAAAACTGTAAAATTCCCAAAAGCAGGCAGAAGACAGCTCGATATGCAGCTAAATCCAAAAACTTGATGAACCAGCAAGTAATCATACCAAAAACTTTATTGCAGAGAAAGAAAGTTAGTGCTTTCACGGTAATACCATACCGCTTCTTCAGACAAACATGAATGGGGACAGAATAACTTATATACAAATGACATAATCTCAAACAGCTTAACAGCCAATAAAACAAACATTCATGCAGCCACATTCTCAGCTTAAAGGCATATGAAGTAGATAATATTTACTGGCATAAAATCTGATAAGAAATAAAAAATAAAGATAAAAACATGAACACAAATAAATAAAACATGAAAAATATTCATAAATATATAAACAAACAACAATAAATGCCCTGCAGCCGTTTATTCCTTAATACAGGCTTAATGGGGGCATGATCATTCAACCCCATAGCTAGGTGTGCCCCCAGCCTCAAGATCCACTCCAACTCAACCAGCTCAGTACGAGTCACTATATCACCACCTCGCAGACCTGGGCTGATCACACATAATACCTGGATGACAAAGTTATGTTCAGGGCCAGTAGACAAAACATGTTTCGCTAAGGCACTAAAATCATATTGCTTCTTCATGCAATACACATGGTCCCTAATTCTTTCTTTTAAATGCCTGTTGGTCTTGCCAACATAGAATTTATAACAGCACTGACAATGTGCTAAATAAACCGCATTCCTGGTGGAGCAATCAGCAGATGCCCTCAACTTCCACAAGTAGCCCATGACAGGGTGCCTAAAGAACCTAGTCTCATCTATAAACTGACAAAAATTGCATTTATGACATTTAGATGTACCCATCAAAACTTGGGATCCAGGCATGACATGTCTAGGAAAGCATAACTGTTGCCTTAAATTACTGTGGTTCTTATATACAAATCTAGGGCCATCTGCTAATATATCGGAACACCTACTGTCAGTCTGTAAAATATGCCAGTTCCTGGTAACTATATCTTTCACCATATTTACATCATGGGAAAATTTCAAAACAATGGAAGGACAACAATACCTATGAGGTGGTCTAATTGATTGCCTATACAGAGCAGAAAAATATGGACATGCTCTACTATCACGCTCATTGGTTATTCTGGCACAAGCTTGATCAACTTTAACTTGGGTGTAACCCCTGATGGCAAACTCTTTCTTCAAATCTGACAAACTTCCTTCAAAGTCAGAAGTAGTACATGACAACCTTGAGACCCTGAAGGCTTGACCTCTCACAATGTTCCCAAATATATGTTGTGGATGCATACTCCGTCTATGGAGATATGACGGTCTATAACAGTCCTTCCTATGCATCCTGGTCAGCATTAAAGCTGAGAATGTGGCTGCATGAATGTTTGCTTTATTGGCTGTTAAGCTGTTTGAGATTATGTCATTTGTATATAAGTTATTCTGTCCCCATTCATGTTTGTCTGAAGAAACGGTATGGTATTACCGTGAAAGCACTAACTTTCTTTCTCTGCAATAAAGTTTTTTGGTACAATTACTTGCTAGTTCATCAAGTTTTTGGATTTGGCTGCATATCAAGCTGTCTTCTGCCTCCTTTGGGGAATTTTACAGTTTTACACATGCATATAAATAGTGAGCATATGCAGGGAGCAGTGCCATTTTGAGAAAACAGCCAAAGTGTGAACATGTGTGAGTATGGTAGTCAGTCTGTTTATAAGTTTATTTAAGTTGAAGTTGCAAAGCCTCATTTCTAATGTGTTTGTGTGTAATAAAGCTGCTTGAACTGAACCCATGAATGTTTGTCTGTTTTATCCTGACCAAATGAGTGACAGACAATGCCTGAGGCTCATCTCTTATGTAAAATGTAGAGGAGAGTAGATGCCCTCATATGATGACAGGACATAGCCAGTACCACCGAAAGGATGGCATTTTTACTTTAGTTAAGGTAAAAAAAAAGTAATACAAATGTCTTCATTTATTTTGTACCCCCTCTCAGCTAACACCCAAGGTAACTTCCCGTTTCACCTCGTACCTTCTATGCTAACGTTTAGTAGTTCAGAATCAATAACTCCCACACTCCCACTTTCTCTATTCCTTTTCAAAAAGATCCCTTATATTGGCATCTTGTTACATCACTGAAGGTCTCTGTTTTTCCTTCCTCAGCCTATACCAGTCTGTAACTCTTCCCATACTCATTTTGGAATTCTTGAATCACTGGTACCTATTCCCACATGTCATATAAATATTAATAAAGCAGCATGAAGTCTCTATGCATTGGGTGGCATTAAATGCCCCACAACGCTTAATGATAGGTTTAGATTTGTCAGTCCCCCAGCTGGCCATGTTAGCCCAAGCCAAATGCTGGGGGAGCAAATGTTCCATTGCAAGAATTTGTCCATGTTCAAACACTTACACTGTCTCTGGTCATACCACAACCGGGACTGACCATTTCTCATCATTTTACTTCATGGTTAATCAATTATTATGATAATATGTGAATTGCCTGATCTGGCTTCTTCTTCATTGTTAATGTCACAATGTATATAAATCTCAAAACCTAATTTTCCATGTCCCTCACAATAAACTTATATAACTTGCACTAATTTACCACTGCAAAGGGCCACTATACTATCCTTCAACCCTGTTAATCATCCTCCAAAATTCACTTCATCCCATCCCGTTCAAATAGGTTACATATAGGCATATAATACCCTTTCAATACTTTTCTTCTGCTTCTTGTGTTACAGGCATGAGTATGAGTTCATTTTACTGTCCATCTATTATACGCATCTAACCACCTGACTCCATCAGCCAAGCTGCGTCCCTAGAGCTGAGCCTGTGACTCATTTCCCTTCCTGCCATTTAAAGGTTCCAGTGATAACTGCTAAGCTCCTGCACTTACTGTATTTTCAGCTCTATTTGCCCAGTGGCCTTGGCTTAACCTGCTAGAAACTACCATATTGTCTTTACTTAGCTTCACGTGAGCCCCACCTTTAACCTTTAGACACACTGTCCTGTCATGTCCTAGTAAGTCTAATAATTCATTGATATACTTGCCCATATACTTATGATTGTCTTCACCGTAATTGTCACTCCCTGATGCTGGGGTAATTGTGAGGCCGGTCTTCCCCCACTACTTGTTGTACAACTGCTCTCAGGCTACTTGGTATTTCCTCCACTCCTGCCTCTACAGTTGCCGCCATCACTACATTCAGCAGCTGGTTACATCTCCTGGTCTCTTAGTTTTCATTCATTTTTTCACTGGCTCCTCTGCAGCCCTCCTTTCCATTGGTCAACCACAGCTTGGTCAGAAGCTCCATAGTTCCACTTGTAAGGTCTTTATGTTTTTTAATGTAATCTCCTTAACTATTCATGTCAGCTAGAATAAACAATGTCAGTTGGTAACAAATCTAGTATAAATATGAATGTCACTTCTTCTTCTTCTTTCGGCTTTTCCCGATTAGGGGTCGCCACAGCGGATCACCTTGTCCGCACATTGATTGGCAGTGGAGTTTTACAGTGTCGAGTTGCCAGCCCGGCGCCCAACCTTCCACAGAAGGCACACTCACACACACACCTAGGGCCAATTTAGAGTGTCCAATCCACCTGCAGCATGTCTTTGGGATGTGGGAGGAAACCGGAGCACCCGGAGGAAACCCACGCGACCACAGGGAGGACATGCAGACTCCACACAGAAGGCACCCCAGCCGAGGATCGAACCGGAGAACCTCTTGCTGTGAGGCGGCAATGCTAGCCACTGCACCACCATGGCCGCCCATAAATATGAATGTCACTATCACTGCTAAATACCTACTCTTTATCAACCTAGCATTCATTATTTTTTATTCATCCTTTGCATTAAGTAATGGAAAGTGAATACCCTCTATCTTATTCATTTCTTCTTTTTTGAAGATGTTAATGGTGTAGGGAGTGAAGATGTAAGCAGTGGGAGTTGTGAGGGAGTCAGTGCAAGGATGGGGATGGAAGGAAAGGGTGGAGACCTATTATACAAAAAACAAACAAGGTACAAGCACTAAAGAAACAAAAAACAGAACTGACCAAACTGCTATACCACTTGTTTAATGTACAAAAGTTTAAAAACAGAGACTGAGCGATTTTGTTTGAACAATACAAAGTCTTTATCAGAGTAACTAGTCTGCCATGATAGGGGAGTAAAAATACTAAAATCTTATCCAATCAAAGCTGAAAATGTTGCATAATCAGTGTGATGTCATTAAAACAGAACAATTGTTACAAACAGCAGATAAAAATGTTTAAAAAATCATTGCCACAAAATAAACTAGTATAAAATAAAACATCATGAGCATCAATAAAAAATGCAAACTATTGTAAGTACAAATATCGATGAAAGAATAAATATTAAACAAATACTCAAACTAAAGCAGCTTTTTTTCTTTAGAACACTTAAAACTGAAACAATGTCATTAATGCCAGGGATAACCATGGTGTCAAGACTCAGTTGCCAAGTAAGCTCTCTAAACTCAAGCAGATTTTCAAAATCTCCACTAAAATTTGCAACTGATATCCTATTGATAACAAAAAATAAAAACTTTTTAAAATTAGGACAGTCAATGGTATATCTGAACAAGGTGTTCGTAGTGTTCTTTTTTTATGTCATAAACGTGCTCTCTGATTATTTATTTTAATCTGATTGTTTTCCCCATGTAAAAGGCACTACAGGAGCTGCATGTGGCAAAGTAGACAATGTGGGAGGTATTGTAGTTACACCTCCCAGGGCAAGGATTAGTTCTTACAAATTGTCTTCTGAAAGATATGGACGTTCATTAATGAAGCTACATAACTCACAGGTCCCACATTTCCATATAGCTCCATGACTGCTTATCAATGCATCTCTACTACAGGCAAAGGGGGCATTATATTCAAGAAAACAATCACTGGAACAGCTCCTAAATATTTCTTGATGTCTTTGGGAAATACTAAATCCCAAAACATCCTTACTATATGGAATAGTAAAACTAGGAATGGATGAATCAAAACTAACATTTCTTACCCTGCCTGCAGTTGATTCCACAACATTATCAGTTGTAACTGACCTGATTTTCCAAATAGGTGAAAAACGGTCACTATGATGACTGACCAGTTCAGGTCTAATGTTACGTAACAACTGAATAGGATACCCCCTTTCCACAAACAAACATGCTAAATAATGTAGGTCCTTCTGAAAACATTGTTGTCTGATATTATTGAGAGCCTGACCATCTGGCCTTTGATAACAGACTTCTTTTGGTGAAAAGGGTAGCAACTGTTAATGTGGAGATATGTATTAGAAACATCTCCTTTCTATAAATAGATGGGGTGAAGTGGGCATCTATCACGAGCACTGAAGGGGGCGTGATCAGTCTTGCAGCTGATAACTGTTGATCAGCCCTGCATGTGCTATCAGCAATTGTTTAAGCAGACAGAAAAACATGTAGGGTGTGACAAGCAACTCCTATAGCTCTTTGCTGCTATTTAGTAAACCAGTTTAACAAAGCAACTTTTTGATGTTTAATAGCTCTTTGTCTAGGTAGGAGATGATCTTTTATTTTCTTTTTTATAGACACTGAACTGCAAGCAAGGAGCTATTAATAACGTTTTACTACAGTTTAAAAGAGACATGAGAAAATAGCCATTTTATAGATACTCAACATACATAAATAGCTTGCTGCTTAGTTGCAGAGTCCTTTGTTCTCAATTTTCTTTGAGAGGAGATGTTTATTTTATTTTATTTTATCCTTACCCTCAGAATGAGGGCATTGCCAGGGCACTAACCAATTTTGCTATAGCCCAGAACGTGTGAAAGGACATTCGAAGATCAATTTAAACAGAATACTGAAAGGTCTATTCAGGACAGCTTTAGTCAGTTTGTCAAGTGCAATTCTGGAACAAAGACAAATTAGTAAATGTCTCTAAACTCAAAGCACTAATATAAAAAGCAATAAACTACAAACTAATGAGTCTTTCATATTATTTTTAAAAGAGAGGAAACCCAAATGCACAGTAAAGTCTCTCTGAGCAGATGTTAACCAAAAAGATAATATAAGGTGGATGATGACTGATTACTATAATCTCATAAATGTTATAAATTATGGCAGTTCAATGTTAAGACTCCAGAAAAAAATACATTTGTTAAGTAAATGTGAAAATAACAATACAATGAAGCTCAGCAGCATAAAATATAAAGCTATGGATTTTGTTTAAGGAAATACAAGCTTTTGAGTATAATGTTAAACCTCCTTCTATTTTAAACTGTTAGAGAGGAAAATTATTTAGGGGAAAGGGATTTAGGGAGTAAAATATCTTAGCTATCAGTAATAGCAGATGTAAAATACATCAGCCTGGGATTCTTTATGTATTTAAGCATTTAAAGAGAAGAAATCATACGTATTGTACTATTGCATTCCAGTTGCATACGACTTCTAAAATAAGGCTGAGCTCCATCCCATACTCAATAATGATGATTAGCAGAGACTGAAACAAAAACTTTAAGACAGACTGACAAGAATAAAATTTACTTTTGATAATTTAGCAGATACTTGGCTAGTTATACACTGAAAACCAGATAGTTTACTTTTACAAGTGAGTTTTCTGAATTATAGAAGCAGTGATACAACAATGTAGGGAAAAAAAGGTTATTTATTGCAATCCTATTAATAAACACATCACCCACAAGTGATTTTTAAAATTATGATGTCTATCATATAGCCCCAAACTCTCTGGCAGGAAGTATTTATACCTGACATTCTTAGTGCTATATATTATCTGTAGTACTATTATGCAGGGAAGTATTGTGTATGGTTTGAATACTGAATAACCCTTTAGCAGGATCACATTTGAAAACAGACATACATATTTAAAAGGTAGTTTCTTAAAAATAATACCCTGATAAATGTATATACTGAATTGATAGGCTGCTTATCCACAACACTTTAATCAGAGAGACAAATGAATAAGCAGGTCTGTAAAAGCAATGGTATTGATGTAGAAGTCTCTCATTGGAAATAACAGCTAAATAAAGAAAATGTACCTGAAGTGAAAATCATTTACCATTATTTACTGCTTCTAAAATGATGTTCAGATTGGGATATTTGATTGCCTAAATGGTCCCCCGGATTCATGAAGCTCGGCGCAAGGCCGGTGTAAGGCCTGCGCCGGCCGTGCGGCGTATAAATGGTGTAGTAGCGCCATATGCATATTAATGAAGGTGCGCCGCTACCACATCCACGTGCATAGGACTCGTGCGCAAGTGCATGGGGTGTTACTAAGCTGCGCCCGGAGGCGTGACAATGTCGGCTGGCGATGAGCAACCTAAACTGCTGAATATTGTAGCCTGCCTGCAATAGTAATCGCACCTATCAGTGTCCGTGGATAATGAAACGTATGCAAAGCATGCAAGACATTTCCCGGCCACACAAAATGGAGAACAAAACAGAAATGCACGCAACATAATATGAGTTTCCGTCCATGGAACAAATGACATTTAAAATCGTGTGTCCGTAATGTACTGCACTGTCAGAAGTTATACCCAGTGGAAGTGAAGCGCATCATGTCAGCGCGCCGCCAATACACACGTCTAGCCCCATGGGTATGGTCACCAGCAGTCCCACAGTGGTAGTGATAGTACACAGCAGGGCAGTTGTGGCTATATAACAACCGTAAAGAAACCTGACAGTCCATATTGTATACCAAACACACACAAACATATGTATATTAAAATGTGCTATACACATGAACAGGAACGTAACTGTCACATACACATAGGATGCTATATGCGGAACCGGGATATCCAAAAGTAGAACCCATGCATGCAAATGCAATACGCAACAACCCCTGTATAGCACATAACCTGCACCCATGTCCGAATGTCCACCAAATCCAGCTACCAGCCTTGTGCATCCGTACACCTACACATAGTGGGTATTCCCCATATGTAGTAGGAAGTATCGTCCTAGGCAGTGTCCAGATTGCAAATATGTATCCCATGTTTGTAAACATCCCATCACAGGTACGTAAATCCAAATGCCCGCGCTTTAATGTTACGGCAAAATGTGTGTACATCCCGCGTGGGATAAGTAACCTGTTGATACCTCAGAGTTGTTTACACGCCACGGTGTCCATTACTGTACACATCTGGACAAAACATGTATGTGTAGTCATGGTACTGTTCAGTATCTACACAGACATGCAATTCATACTATGCAGGATGGAACAGCTGTCCACCATGCAGGTCACCCCACTAGGGTTGCCACCTGTTCAGATGGCCAAGGTGGGACATCCCTTGTAGAAATGTGAGAATTTGCAGGATAAAACATACCCCCGCCCTGTGCAAAGTACAGAATTACACGTGTATGCCAAGATAAAAGCTAATGCCATAGCATTTGAATAGCTTATGCTATCCCAAATAATAGTTATGTGTACCAGATACAAAATACCTGTATCATGCAACTAGTACAGAAATGAAGAAATATATTATTGTCTTAAAATCACAGGACATTTGCCATGTCTTAGGTGTCATCACAGGACACAACTGTCCAAAGTGGGACCTCCCCTCGCAAAGAGGAACAAGTGGTAACCCAACTTCCCACTGAATTATCGACAGTATATATTCAACTCAATCACATACCGACACCACCTCTCAACCTATTACAACAACAAAACCTGGACAAAGCCTAAAAGGATGGGTGGACAAATAGGGACAGATGTAATTACTGCTCTCACAAGCTTCGAAAGTTCAAGGAATAATAGTATGTACATAAGCAGGAAATGTTGTGAAGGATGTGGGGTAGTCCCCAGTATTACAGAGGTCCGTACATATATACTGTAACAAGCCGTCACATATGTTGACTGTACTACTGCATACCCGTAGTTAATTCATAGTTAAGTCATGTGCAAAATAATAACCCTCGTAAGAATGAATACAGGAAATAGTCAAATGTGAATGGGAACACCACTCACCGTGGATTATGTATTGTAACCGCCCCCACTCATATTATGTATTGCCAACATCATAAGCTGCTGATAGGTGCCCAAACACCTGTGTCTGTAAACACAGATTAAATGTTTAAAATGGACAAACCCTGTCCATGTGCTTTGTCTGACATTTGAACATGGTCAGGGCAGTTCCGTTCACCAGGCGGACAAGCCTAAACCCAGATCACCACATGAACACCCTGACAATTAAAGACCTGTATGTGTCAGGACTATAAGCCTTTGGGTTCTGAATATCCCTGCAGTGATGAAATATGCAGTGTGGGTCCAGACCAGTAGGGAATAGGGAATGTGTAGCATGTAGTACCGCATTTTTCCCAGCAGGAGAATGGATGCCTGTGACGTAAGTGAAGCGGTGAGGCATATGTTAATGTAGCTATGTACTATGGGTATGCATATAAATGAGTCAGAACACCAAACGTATAGTGGTTACAGCATCCGGCCAACGTCAATGCAGTCCCGGTTGAACAACGACTACAGCACATATAATGTGAAAGTGTAATGAATGCGTCTGTGCTGTACAGACAGTTAAATATGTAAAGGTGAATATGTGTTTCGCAAACGTCCGTTAACCGTATTACAGATAATTACTGGTACTGTCACAAGTAATAAAGCCCACGTAAGCACAAAGACTTAGTAAACATATGTAACCCACAATAAGGAAATGCAAGTGCGCCTGTGCATGTGTGATCCGCTCACAGCATAGTAAATGAATGCTGTTTCCCCCATGTTAGTTATACATGGCTCAAACCTGTTAATCTCGTAAAGTATGAAACCGGACAAAGCCATGCAAACTACCAGTACAAATAGGGACAAACACCAGATATGTGCCAGAACAAACATAGAAAGTGGATAGAATAACGGGTGTGTCAGTAGCATGGATTCTCTGAAGGGTATGCACTCGTAACCTGAACTGCTTGCCAGAAATCCCCACTGTAAGTCTCAAATGAAATGCCACGACATTGCCAGATAGACACAGGTTTATTTAAAACACAGCGAATATAAAGGGGCAAGCAGCTGTACACTCTGCGACAATCTGTATAGTGGAAAGGTATGGTATGGATATAGATATATGTGTATACAGTCAAAGGAATATAACTCATGCAGGTTCGAGATGGCCACAGTTCTTTCCTCGTACAAAATCCTTCAAAATCAAGTTCATCCAAAATTAGCAGTTCTTGAAATAAATACAGCCGATGTAATCCAACAGATAATTTATTCGTGCACAGTGAGCGCTTTCACCCGAAGGCTTTGTCAAACTATTACAGCATCCACCATTCACATTAAGTTTAAATAGTACTACAAAAGTATACCATTGGTCATCACATTCTCACCTAATTTACATACCAAATTAATTAAACAGCAGTTTCAGCGCTCCATCTAAAATCAACACAGAAAGCACAACACTTAACCAGAGACACGACACACATAACTTCATAAGACATTGAACAAGTAACAAATAAATAAAAATTATATCATATTCATATATACTTTAAAATCCTACATTTAACCATAACTTCCTTCCTCTACTTTACACTAAATTCTCAAGTATTACTCTAAGCGTATTGCTTGGGGTCGACATCCATAACGGAAATCACGTAGCAACTATCTACACATGCACAGAAATTAAAGCCACAAACATACTGTGCAAGACATTCACCAATACGCACATTAAAAGAAATGTCAGTGGCGAATGTCCGTACAGATAAAATGCCTTGCTTCCAACCAGGCATTGGCTTGCATATGCAGAGCTTTCAGTAAAACATTCTCACAATATTAATAAATGTTATTAAAATACCTAACTTGACTATTCAAGATTCCTACATAGCTCGAATGGTCAAGAAAAAGGTATATATTCATGAAACCTAAAAACATAGTATAATGTTTATCACAGATGCAACAAAAACCTGACCCAAGCTATCTATTCAAGAAAAATCACATATCAGGCTGACTAAAATTGCACATCTCATAAAACTACCTACAAGTTGAAATTCATAGGTACACAGAATAATCATCATTAAATCCCTCACACATCTGAAATATACAATATAAAAGTGACGGGAATGGATAACCCTAATACTACACAAATAACCCAGGTCTATCCTATATGGGGTGCGAGGAAAAAAGCAGGGGAAGGGTTCATACAATAGATAAAATATATATCAACCAGCGGCTTCTGATCATGCAATGGTCTAGACAGAACTACATAAAAGCAGGTATAACTGTTAAATTCAAGGCTTCATTAACCTTTTCTTCTTTAGAATGGGCCTCAACTGTACCCTGTCATTCAAACCAGGGTGCGTATCAGATCTCATCCGTATTATCCATTTCAACTCACATTCCAGTAGATAATTGTCAACATCACCCCCTCTAATGCTGGGCTCTACCCTCTGGATTACACAGAAGCTAAAATAATGATCAGACCCTATATTTCTAATGTGTTTAGCTAGAGCATTATTCATAGAGCCTAGACGTATATGATAAACATGGTCTCTTACTCGTTCTCTAAGTTGTCTGGACGTTTTTCCTATATAAAAGGCGTCACAACACGTACATCTAGCTAAATAGATGACATACATACTTTTGCAACAAGTTCGCCTTGAAGTTATACTCAAAACAAGTAACAGGATGCTTAAATTCCATTCTAGTGTCTATAAACTTACATTGATTACATTCATTACATGGGCTTGTATTGTAACTTTCCTGTAGCTTCTATATCATGCAATGGTGACCTGTGGCATAACTTACGTTTAAGATTGGGTTTATTCTTATAGACAAAATTAGGATCTAAACCTACTAACGTACTAATTTCTTGATCTAATTTAAAGATATCCCAGTGTTTAGCTATTATGTTTTTTATATCTTTAACATCCCTTGTAAATACAACGGAATCTAATATCATTTCTCGCCTCCTTTCCTTCACTGTAATCAATTTCTGTCCACTCAGAGAAGTATGGACGTGCTCTAGTACTCCTCAGGTCCTGAACTATTTCAATTTTCTTATTTAGATCTAACTCACCATAGCCTCTTTCCAAGAATCTAGTAGTTAGATTCCTTATCTCTTCCGTATACCCTGCGACTGTAGGATTCAGCCTTGAGGCTCTCATGATTTGTCCCTTCATGATATTATCAAAGACAAACCTCGGGTGCATACTACTCCGGTGCAACAACGTATTCCTGAAACATGGTTTTCTATGGATACTAGTATTTATCAGTCCATTCTGCAACCTATAGAGGTCGACATCTAAATAAGAAATATATTCCTCAGAGTAGTTAAGTGTAAATTTAAGAAAACTAGTCATGGAATTCATCTCCCTAACAAAAGCAAGTAGGGACTCTTCAGACCCCTTCCAAATGAGGAAGAGGTCATCAACAAACCTCCGGTAGAAACCAACATTATTCTTAAAGGATACATTCGGAGGTTTGTTGATGACCTCTTCCTCATTTGGAAGGGGTCTGAAGAGTCCCTACTTGCTTTTGTTAGGGAGATGAATTCCATGACTAGTTTTCTTAAATTTTCACTTAACTACTCTGAGGAATATATTTCTTATTTAGATGTCGACCTCTATAGGTTGCTGAATGGACTGATAAATACTAGTATCCATAGCAAACCATGTTTCAGGAATATGTTGTTGCACCGGAGTAGTATGCACCCGAGGTTTGTCTTTGATAATATCATGAAGGGACAAATCATGAGAGCCTCAAGGCTGAATCCCACAGTCGCAGGGTATACGGAAGAGATAAGGAATCTAACTACTAGATTCTTGGAAAGAGGCTATGGTGAGTTAGATCTAAATAAGAAAATTGAAATAGTTCAGGACCTGAGGAGTACTAGAGCACGTCCATACTTCTCTGAGTGGACAGAAATTGATTACAGTGAAGGAAAGGAGGCGAGAAATGATATTAGATTCCCGTTGTATTTTACAAGGGATGTTAAAGATATAAAAAACATAATAGCTAAACACTGGGATATCTTTAAATTAGATCAAGAAATTAGTACGTTAGTAGGTTTAGATCCTAATTTTGTCTATAAGAATAAACCCAATCTTAAACGAAAGTTATGCTATAGGTCATCTTTGCATGATATAGAAGCTACAGGGGAAAGTTACAATACAAGCCCATGTAATGAATGTAATCAATGTAAGTTTATAGACACTAGAATGGAATTTAAGCATCCTGTTACTCGTTTTGAGTATAACTTCAAGACGAGAACTTGTTGCAAAAGTATGTATGTCATCTATTTAGCTAGATGTACGTGTTGTGACGCCTTTTATATACGAAAAACGTCCGGACAACTTAGAGAACGAGTAAGAGACCATGTTTATCATATACGTCTAGGCTCTATGAATAATGCTCTAGCTAAACACATTAGAAATATAGGGTCTGATCATTATTTTAGCTTCTGTGTAATCCAGAGGGTAGAGCCCAGCGTTAGAGGGGGTGATGTTGACAATTATCTACTGGAATGTGAGTTGAAATGGATAATACGGATGAGATCTGATACGCACCCTGGTTTGAATGACAGGGTACAGTTGAGGCCCATTCTAAAGAAGAAAAAGTTAATGAAGCCTTGAATTTAACAGTTATACCTGCTTTTATGTAGTTCTGTCTAGACCATTGCATGATCAGAAGCGTCCGTTGGTTGATATATATTTTTATCTATTGTATGAACCCTTCCCCCCCCCCCGTTTTTTCCGCCCCGCACCCCATATAGGATAGGCCTGGGTTATTTGTGTAGTATTAGGGTTACCCATTCCTGCCACTTTCCCTTTACGTTTACATTGTATATTTTATATGTGTGAGTGATTTAATGATGATTATTTTGTGTACCCTTGAATTTCAATTTGTAGGTAGTTCTATGAGATGTGTAACTTTAGTCAGCCTGATATGTGATTCTTCTTGAATAGATAGCTTGGGTTATGTATTTGTTGCATCTGTGATGTACATTACACTATGTTTTTAGGTTTTATGAACATATACTTTTTTGTTGACCAATCGAGCTATGTAGGAATCTTGAACAGTCAAGTTAGGTATTTTAATAACATTAATATTGTGAGAAAGTCTTACTGAAAGCTCTGCATATGCAAGCCAATGTCTGGTTGGAAGCAAGGCGTTTTATCTGTACGGACATTCGCCACTGATATTTCTCTTGATGTGCGTATTGGTGAATCCCCTGCAAAGTATGTTTGTGGCTTTAATTTCTGTCCATGTGTAGATAGTTGCTACGTGATTTCCGTTATGGATGTCGATACCTAGCAATAGGCTTAGAGTAATACTTGAGAATTTAGTGCAAAGTAGAGGAAGGAAGTTATGGTTAAATGTAGGATTTTAAAGTATATATGAATATGATATATTTTTTATATTTCTTTGTTATTTGTTCAATGTTTTATGAAGTCATGTGTGTCGTGTCTCTGGTTAAGTGTTGTGCTTTTTACGTTGATTTTAGATGGAGCGCTGAAACTGCTGTTTAATTAATTTGGTATGTAAATTAGGTGAGAATGTGATGACCAATGGTTTACTTTTGTAGTACTATTTAAACTTAAGCTGAATGGTGAATGCTGTAATAGTTTGACAAAGCCTTCGGGTGAAAGCGCTCACTGTGCACGAATAAATTATCTGTTGGATTACATCGGCTGTATTTATTTCAAGAACTGCTAATTTTGGATGAACTTGATTTTGAAGGATTTTGTACGAGGAAAGAACTGTGGCCATCTCGAACCTGCATGAGTTATATTCCTTTGACTTTATTCATATTATTTCACGCAGGAGCGTTTATCTTTTGGGTGGTTTGTACTGTTTTCTGTTTATATGTGTATACACATAATCCACAGACGTAAACCAAAGCAAGTTATGAAATGAGGATTGTACATGTATATATGTATACACAACAGACATATGTCCCGTAGATATGACATATGTACATAAATAGGCGACGTTATATCTAATATGGGTAGACAAACAGACATGCAGGAAAGGTGAATAAACCGCAGCATTCCAAACCATTGGCCAGAAAGTGACAGTCCAGCAAGTTCTACACTTTAAACATGCAGATAGGTGTCCATTGCAGGACTCCAAGAATTGAATCTTACGTAGTGTCAACTGACATTGACGCAAAAGAAGTGACCGCAGCAAATACAAAATAGCTGTACATGCAACAGTATCAGGTGCAAGGGTGACGACACATGTGTCGATAGAATGTATGACATATGAATTGATATCCGGAGAGTGGGGAGTGCATATAAGTGTCTCCACACTTCAGTACCACACACATTAAACATGTGTAATGGGTACTGTAGAGGGTTGTCAGGTATGGGAATCATGGGTATGCAGAAATGGGCCTAGGTATTGTTTGGCAGGGATTTCGTTGGCCCGCCCCGTGGGAGCGATGTGGGTATAGCACACGCCTATATTCTCAATAATGGGGCAAACCATCCACTGGATATTGCAGAAACCATTTTGGCAATATGTAGGGCCCTATATCAGTGTCATGTAGGCGATTATCATGGATGGACATGCGTACGACCAAGATGGTACCCATAACTGGCAAACTGTCAGAATAACACAGCTGCACTAAGGCATAGTAAATGAAATACAAATAGGGACTATATTAGATATACCCCAGACAAAGTCAGAACGTCGTGAGAATACTGGCATACCCATGAATACGGATGTTATGAGTGTTACTAATCATGTAATGGAAATGTCAGTCACTATTATCTACCGCACAGTCCGTAATGCCTTGCCAGCAATTTACCAGAAAGGCACATCACTATGACAAATGTAACAAGGTCAAACGTCAGGGCGTTTACCCATAATGTGTACAGGTTAGGGGTATGAAGGTAACTTGTCCAAAATACATGTACAGAACTAGTGATACTAGGTGGACAGGTGAGAAGAAAGACAGCAGGACAAATGAGAAAACATGTACTAGACACGCATCTACTCCGACAAATGTGAATGACAACATATGCCCTGTGAATGTCAATGTGGAAGGTTAATAGACATAAAAGTAATGTGTCCCTCAGGGTGTCATGCAGTGTCACCGTAACAATGTCCAGTCCCCCAGACACGTAAGTGAGCTCTGCCACTGACGGAAAGCACAAATACCGGCGCACACATACGGTACATGATAGACCAATTAGTGTGGATAAGCAGCTGTTGGCCTGTGTGAGGAATACAACTGTCTGGTGGGTGTGTCCTGCAATATAAATGTAATGGCATGTGGCCTGTGATGCCGCCATACAGTGTGTGTATCGGTGTTAGAAAGTTGATATTTTGTTACAGACACATACTCCGCAACTGTACAGATTTACGCAGAATGTGCAGAGTTTTGCCTCATATGTTTGGTGTGTTCCACGTAACAACAGTAACATTCTGGCACTTTCATGATAACTGAAGACATGAAATACTGACAAACATGTGAGTAAGACACCAAATCCGACAGAAAAGCCATACGAATGCAAAACCTATTATTGTGTCAACTATCTACATTTGTAAGAGCAACATGTCAATACTGCCCCTATGTGTCCCACTATCAGATAAGGCCTTGTCCAGCAACTTGCTCTAGGAGGTGGAGTGGTATGAACAGAAACAGATCCATGTGTGAGGAAACAGCAATATTGACTGCAAGATAATGCAGAAGGTATGAAATGCGCTGCGGTAGGACGTGCAGTACTGTCCGCAGGTATGAGTCTACATGAAGAACCTATAGGGCTGTCACCTTTACAAATGATGATAATGGGACATACCCAGAGCCATGCACACAGCACAAATAGACATACACACATCAAAACTAGGCCATGATACATGAAGCCTCCGGTGTGTACAAGTACAGTGAGAGTATAGCAAGGATAGATGTCTGCCAAGATATACAGCAAATGCCTGTAAGGGCGTATAACACCGCCCGTAACACGGATGTTGCATGGACAATGTTGGGAGTTGCAACATACCCCATTGGTATGTGAAAGCTATGCAAATATGCAATACATAAAACAGTCAGCTGTCCATGCAAGAGCAGAGTTATGGGCAGAAAATAGATTTTATATATATATATATATATATATATATAGAGAGAGAGAGAGAGATACAGACATATACACACACACACACACACACACACACACACACACACACACACATGTGGCAGGGCTGGTAATTGAACCTACACATGACTACCCTATCACACTACAGCATGACGCATTTACAGAACACGCTACCGAGATTACTAAACACAGCAGACACACAGGCATTCTACTAGGTGCGTGTCAACATCCGCAAAGACAAAGACGTCAGCAGGATACATCTGTGTTGCGAAGCATCTAAAAGCATAATCTGAGTCCCCAGGCAGACAGGAGCATGCACTCACACACACACACACACACACACACACACACCTGTCAGGTCTGGGAATCGAACATACACCTAACTACCCTATCACACTACAGCATGATGCATTTACAGAACGCGCTACCGAGACTACTGAACACAGCACTCCCAGAGGCATACTTCTAGGTGGGTGACATCATCCGCAAAGGCAAAGACGCTGATAGGGAATGTATGTGTTGTGAGGCATCTAAAAGCATTACTGTGTCCCCAGGCAGCTGGAAACACACACACACACTTGGAAGGGCCGGGAGTTGAACACACACCTACCTACTCTAACACACTACAGCATTACGCATTTACAGAATGCGCTACCGAGATTACTGAACACAGCACTCCCAGAGGCATACTTCTAGGTGGGTGACATCATCCGCAAAGGCAAAGACACCAATAGGGAATGTATGTGTTGTGAGGCATCTAAAAGCATTACTGTGTCCCCAGGCAGCTGGAAACACACACACACACGCACTTGGAAGGGCCGGGAGTTGAGCACACACCTACCTACTCTAACACACTACAGCATTACGCATTTACAGAAGGCACTACCGAGATTACTGAACACAGCACTCCCAGAGGCATACTGCTAGGTGGGTGACATCATCTGCAAAGGCAAAGACGCTGATAGGGAATGTATGTGTTGTGAGGCATCTAAAAGCATTACTGTGTCCCCAGGCAGCTGGAAACACACACACACACACACACACACACACACACACACACTTGGAAGGGGCGGGAGTTGAACACACACCTACCTACTCTAACACACTACAGCATTACGCATTTACAGAACGCGCTACCGAGATTACCGAACACAGCACTCCCAGAGGCATACTTCTAGGTGGATGACATCATCCGCAAAGGCAAAGACGCCGATAGGGAATGTATGTGTTGTGAGGCATCTAAAAGCATTACTGTGTCCCCAGGCAGCTGGAAACACACACACACACACTTGGAAGGGCCAGGAGTTGAACACACACCTATCTACTCTAACACACTACAGCATTATGCATTTACAGAATGCGCTACCGAGATTACTGAACACAGCACTCCCAGAGGCATACTTCTAGGTGGGTGACATCATCCGCAAAGGCAAAGACGCCGATAGGGAATGTATGTGTTGTGAGGCATCTAAAAGCATTACTGTGTCCCCAGGCAGCTGGAAACACACACACACACACACACACACACACACACACACACACACACACACACACACACACACACACACACACCTACCTACTCTAACACACTACAGCATTACGCATTTACAGAACGCGCTACCGAGATTACTGAACACAGCACTCCCAGAGGCATACTTCTAGGTGGGTGACATCATCCGCAAAGGCAAAGACGCTGATAGGAATGTATGTGTTGTGAGGCATCTAAAAGCTTTACTGTGTCCCCAGACAGCTGGAAAAACACACTCACACACACTTGGAGGGGCCGGGAGTTGAACACACACCTACCTACTCTAACACACTACAGCATTACGCATTTACAGAACGCGCTACCGAGATTACTGAACACAGCACTCCCAGAGGCATACTTCTAGGTGGGTGACATCATCCGCAAAGGCAAAGACGGCGATAGGGAATGTATGTGTTGTGAGGCATCTAAAAGCATTACTGTGTCCCCAGGCAGCTGGAAACACACACACACACACACTTGGAAGGGCCGGGAATTGAACACACACCTACCTACTCTAACACACTACAGCATTACGCATTTAAAGAACGTGCTACTGAGATTACTGAACACAGCACTCCCAGAGGCATACTGCTAGGTGGGTGACATCATCCGCAAAGGCAAAGATGCCGATAGGGAATGTTTAGAGAGTGAGCGGTCTGAAAGCATATTACCGTCCCAAGGTAGATGTACACAAACATGCCAGTGCTGTTAACGGGCCAACTAAATATCTACGGAGCACAACAACGCTGAATAGATACGGGATACACCACAGACAGTACACCCTTCGAGAGAGCAACAAGTGTGTTCAATGTAGGCATCCATCGTGACATTGAAATTGGACATCTGGTGCCTGGATGACCACCATGGCTATACAGGATGTCAATGGCCATGCCCACACGCTTAGTATCACATGTCTGTTTGGAATGTACTGTGTGTCCATCTACACAATGGTGTACTGGGCATGCTCACACACTTAGCTGTTGCAAAGGGCCAACATGCAAGCACACGGAGTCTAATCACGGAAGGGCGCAGTGTGGAATGTACTGTGTGTCCATCTACACAACGGCATACTGGGCATGTTCACACACATAGCAGTTGCGAAGGGCCATCTTGCATGCACACGGAGTCTAATCATGGAGGGGCGCAGTGTGGAATGTACTGTGCGTCCATCTACACCACGACGTACTGGGCATGCTCACACACTTAGCTGTTGCAAAGGGCAATCATGCATGCAGATGGAGTGTACACACAGAAGGGCACAGTAAGGTATAACTGCCCTCACGCACAGGGCGGTCACACATGCAGTGACCTGTACACACACACAGCTGACATCACAGCTGTCACAGGTGCAGGTCACACACGTACACACTGCAGTGTACACTGTAGCTGTCAAGTCAGCACCATGTCGTTGGTGCAGCACTACACAGCCTTACGGTCCAACAACACCATGTGACACATGACCACTGGGCTGTACAGCAGTGTACACCAGCTGTGCAGAGTGCACATGTACCAACAGGGATCCAACAGGTGTTATGCATTGCAATGATACCAGTATACATGAACAGGTCGGCTCAAGACATACCATGGCCCTTACACAGCTGTGACACCTGACTGTTGCTGTACACCAATGAACACACATCTGGGTATGTCATACATGTGATTGTGTGGATGTGTGCATGGACTGCACACACAACACATACATACATGGCCTTTGATGTACCTCGTGCATAACACTGGCCTAATCAATGCTACACACGCAAATTGAATGTGGGCCCATGTCTGTTGAATGCTCACACTACAGGGGGTAGCAGTGTTGACCAGGACACATACCCTTGTACTGGTCGCCTGTGACACCCGTGATATCATACCGCAGTCCATGTGTTATGTATGTCAACACACATGTCCAACAATAGCAATGCATACAAACATGGCAACAGAAGACACATGTGACATCTGTACTGTGCATGCAGCAAACATGCATGTGCAGTGGCCGATGTCCGTAACATAGTTGCACCTACCTACGACATGCAGATGCAATGCAGACCCATCATTGACATCTGTATACGGTGACATACAAACAGCACGTATGGAGGGATGTGTGTACATAACATGGTGAACCACCTGTCTAGATGTATGTGTGCAGGGGGTGGCTCACAGTTTTGTCACACACCATCCTATCATGCCATGTGCTAACTGTACGCTATGTCGCTGTTAAGTGATGGTGCTGACATAATGCATACACAGCGGTCAGGTGTTAACAACTATATGTCATATGGCACCTGTAACACCTACAACCTCTCGTGTGTATATAGCAGCACATTTGCCAGATATAACATTGGTACACATAATGCAATCAATACCGCTGCATGTCCATCAAACGTGTCATCATATGGCTGGTGTATCATTCCCAGCACTGCCATGTGTGTCCGAATGTGTGACCAGGGATGCCACATATCGCGGGGAATATGTCCCAGTTGCTACACATCCCTGTACACCATTGTAGAGGACTGTACATACATCAGTGTGGGAAGCATGACGTTCACCGGTGAGGTGCATCACACACATCGGCTGTCCGTATACACATGTGTGGTCACCACAGTGTGTGTGTGTCTGTATGTATGTCTGGTGCTTGGTGTGAGTGTGTATGCTAATATACGGTGGGAAATTATCACTGGCCCCACGTGTTGACCAACCCGTAATGGTGATGCATTGCACAACCCTGTTCCATAGGTCCCAGCCATACTGGCTACCTGTGCATGTCCCTTCTCTGTGACAAGTCGTGTGGGTGCATAGTACTGTGAGGGTGATGACCACAAAGGCAAGGGTCCCCAGCTGCACACTATGGGGTGTGCGTTATAGTGGTGTAAACCCCGTGACTGCGGCCATGTTCATGTACTGTTACAGGGTCCTACTGCTGCACAGTGTGGCCTCCAGCTACCAAGTGACACCTCACATCATCATTGGCCAGGCCGCTGTGTACAACCCCTGCACCATGTCACCATACCTGTAATGTGTCCTGCTATGTATGTCTCGTCTCTGTCCAGTGTAGCCTGTGGCACCGACCACATGCGTCAGGTGCAGTATATGTGCGGACATCTGTGTCATGTTTGTGTGTCCAACAGTCAGGATGAAGGTACATGTAGCATGCTGATATTGCCAGACGTGCCTGTGTGTACTCCACAGTTACACGTGGGGGACTGCAAACACTGCTACCTGTAGGCACATGCAAGTACACCATAGGAGGGAACCAGGGTATCACAACCAACATGGTGCTACAGATGTAACCGAGACACATACCATGAACACATCACAATGCATGCTGCACCTGCACTACATGGTGTGACTGGTGCATGTCAACAGTACACAACCTATGTCACATACACAACTCAGTATTCACACACATCCACTGCAAAATACACATCCCTCATTATGCATGCATAGGTATTACATACACCTCTCACTATGCTGTTCACCCTGTGCATCAGAATATTTGTGCATAACCCTGCACCGATGGTGTGGATGACAGGGATACGGCACAGGCTTCATCATATGCACAGGGTGATATGTTTGCCAGGGGCATAGTCTGCACACAACCACTGCAACATACACATCCCTCACTATGCATACACAGGTATTACATACACCTCTCACTATGCTGTTCACCCTGTGCATCAGAATATTTGTGCATAACCCTGCACCGATTGTGTGGATGACAGGGATGTGGCACAGGCTTCATCAGATGCACAGGGTGATATGTTTGCCAGGGGCATAGGCTGCACCAATGGATAACATCATGTGTGTGTGTAAGGGCCAGTGAGTTGACTGGACATGTCTGTGCAGAATGCATGTGGATGTTGTGGAGCCCTACAGTTGTGTTTGCTGTGTGCGTGTATGTGTGTACACAGTTCTGCCATTTGTGATGCCTATACGGGGTATAACTGACAGCCCCAGATTGTACAGTGCAGGTTGTACAGCTCACTGTGTCCGTCCATGGCCACGTGACCTGTGCCTGCCTGGGGTTGCACGGGCACTACCAGGTGGAGGTACAGAGTGGCTACTGTCCGACGACACATGTTCGCTGGAAACGTGTCCCCGCTGAGACCGTCCAGGGCCACGTCCACATGGCCTGCTGTGTCCTGGTGTTGACAGCGCAGCAGGAGCTGCACTGCTACTGCTACCGGCACTATGGGAGCAGGCATGTGAGGTGGCACACTCACGTCGACCTACACTAGGTGGTGTTGCTGGCCTACGTCCACGTGGCCTACGCCTCACTCCTACCAGGTGTTCCAGCACAGACAGCTCCCGCTCGCTGATTGCCATGCCTCGGTCAAGGATTCCGACCATTTCACCTTGTCGCCTATCCAGAACATTAGCAATCTGCTGTTGAGCATTTGCCAATGCCTGGATGTTGTCATTTAGGGTATGGATAGCAGCCCTCTGCAGCCTCTGCCCTTCTCTGTTCTGCCATTCAGCACGTGCCTGTGCCGCCATTACAATCTGGAACATGCGTCTGGTGATACCAGCTGCTGCGCTCTGTCCTGCAGGTGCATGTCTGCCAGAAGTCCTCCTACAAGCAGCACCGGCCACATGCCTGTGTGGCACATCTGCAGTCATTACACTGACACTATGGTGTGTAGACACACCTTCTGTAGCCACCACACGTTCCTGTTCCACGCCAACAGATGCTGACTGTCCTTCCACCGGTGATGCGGTATGTGTTGGCAGCAGAACTGTGTGCGGGGAAGAGGGGGACATAGCTGGGATGGTAACCATTGGTACAGATTCAGCCCCTGACAACCCTGCCTGTACCTCATGCATATGTTCATCACCGCTAGTATCTGTGGGGACACTAACATCAGATGGATGGCAGGAGGGTAACGCACCTACATCACCTGTGAATGCAAAGAAATACTGTAAAGTACAATAGACACAGACACACACACACAGACACACACACACAGACACACACACAGACATACAGACACACCATGCATGTGATTTGTCAGATGGCATGCAGCATGGCTGTGATAGAGCAGAGGGCATGCAGCTCAGACATTAATAGTGTTAGTAAGCATACCTCCCTGGGGTGCACACTACAGCAGGCAGGTGTCATATCAGTAGCCATGCAGTTCACACAATCATGGTAGTATGCATGCATCCCCGTGATACACCATGTGGCCCAGAACAGGATAACAGTACACATGGCTGATGTGACCTTGACATGTAATTTGCTGACATGTGCATTAACATGCATACATGTTTGACACAATGGTGTTCTGACACATGTACAGCATCATAATGGGCTTCACATTGCAGTGTTGTGTGTATGCCCTACAGATAGAATGTATGTTTAGCAAATGTGCATGAGCACGGGAGGGTAGTGTGAGCCGTCTACATTGCTATACAATGTGAAGTACAGACACTGTGCCATTGCATGGCAACATGAGGCATGTATGTTGCTGTAGAATGCATAATATGTACACAGTGCATAGCCATAACTGCAACACAGTCGTGATGTTCGACAGATCGTATATGGTAGACTTCAGTGACACCTCCAGTAGCCATGCACAGGCTTTTAGGTTGTCCACTGTACCACATCACATGTATAATCGGTCAACTAAGGCTATAATTGGACCATGTGTGGACAATGTGCAACAGGGTGTATACACATCCCATGTACTGTGTGCCTACATGTCTCTGGCCATCCCCCATGGCCATGTGTGCACATGTGGTGGCCAATTGTGTGTGATGGGCATCTTTTCCACATGTCTGTGCAGTCCTATATGACATACACCCATACATGTCAGATATGTCACATTCCACAGGTCTATGCAGACAACGGGTTGTATGTTTGGTATGTGGGGTATAAGTCATGTGATAGTGTGACAATATTGCAGACAGAACACTACATGTCTGGGACATGTCAGGTGGCACAACACAATGTGTGCACCTGATGCAGGGGCATATGACACAATGGTGACACTTGTGGGCTGCCCATATCACAGCTCACCGTGTGGTACTGTGTGCGTACTACACATGTTGTTCCATTGCATACTACATATGTCTCCATTGTAGAACACCTCCACCGTTGTATGCACAGCTGACCACACATGTCGCAATGACAAGTTCATAGGTTCATAGGTTCATACTAGGCTATCTGCCCTAAGGCATTTATAAGCCTAGCCAGAGTGTGTTTGGCTTTCGCCACCCATTTTAAATTTATTTTGCTATGCCTTTTTTTGAGGTTAGTATACTGTGCCTCTGTCTAACAGTGACACAGAAGTGATAGCTGGGGTAAACCTACGATCTCCCATCCACTCATCAAGATTCCTCTTGAAGAGAGTCAATGTGGGACTCTACCTAACCTGGACTGGGATTTTATTCCAGAGTGAAGGGAGCCTCTGGGTTATGAATCTGTCCCTCCAGCATGTCCTATTTATTTCAGTGCTGAGGTTCAAGTCTCTCGAGCGCGTAGCTCAATGGGATTTGGATTTTCTGAGGTGCAGCATGTCCATTAATTCCGGGTTGGACATGGCTTTATACGTCAGGCACAGATCGCCTCTGAGCAGGCGGTATGCCACTGAGTAGAGCTGGAGTTTCTTTAACTGGGCAGCATATGGCATCTGTTTGAGCCCTTTTGGTGAGGTACTTTTGGGGTCTTTCCAGTTGCTGCAGGTGTCTGGTAAGGTACATCCCAAAAGGGGCATTGTACTCAATTATGGGCCTGATGAGGGATGAGTAAAGAGGTACGATGACCTCCCCTGATCTAGATGTGAATCCCTTCATGATTAGGTGGGCTATATAAAATGTTTTTCTAACCACTTTGGCCACGTGGTTGTCAAATGAGAGATTGCTATCAACTTGGGTCCCCAGGTCCCTAATGACTTCTTCTGTACTTAATGGATTACCACCTATGTGGTATTTTGTGGGCACTTTGTTTTTTCCAAAGGGGATGACTATACACTTTTTGGCGTTTAGCTTGAGGCCATGGCTCTGGCACCAGTTGTCTGTTTCTATGAGGCCCTTTTGGAGGATGCTTGTGTCGGCTGGAGAGTTGATTATGGCGCCCAGTTTGCAGTCATCTGCGAACTTGGTCAGCCACAGTCCTTCCGTGTTGGCCTGTACCGAGAAATATATACCGAACAAGAGAGGTCCCAGGACTGAGCCTTGTGGGACGCCACTTGTAACTGGTTTGGAGTCTGACATGGCTCCAGCAATTCTAACCATGCGGGTTCTGTCCTTGAGCCAGTTTGCAACCCATCTAGTGACATAGGGGTTTATATTTAAGCTGGTGAGCTTATCTATAATGCCCGAGTGGGGTATTGTATCGAAGGCTTTTGCGAGGTCCAGGTAGGCTGTGTGGACCACATTCCCCTTGTCAATGGCCTTGGTGACTGTTTCAAAGAAATCGACCAGGTTTAAGAGGCAGGATCTGCCCTTAACAAAGCCAAACTGGGTAGGATCCAGTGTCTGTAGGTCCCCAATATCTTTATTTATGAGGTCCATGATGATCCTTTCCATAGCTTTGCAGACCAAGCTAGTCAGGCTTATGGGGTGATAGTTTCCAGGATCCGTTGAGGCACCACCTTTGTGGAGAGGGACCACTGTTGCTGTACCACTCTTTGGGTACATATCCTGTAGTAAGGCTAAGATTGAACAGTAGTTTTATGTTTGGGTTTAGCTCTTCTTGGAGTTCATGTAGGACGAGCCCGGACACCATCTGGTCCCATTGATGCTGTGTTTTTGCTTTGGAGAGGCGGCTCTTACCTGAGCATCTGAGATGTCAGGGGCAGCACTCTGTTGGGATAGATATTTGCCCTTTGGTGGGGAGAGGGAGAAGTTTGCACTGAACCTGTCAGCTAGGATGTTGGCAATGTCTGTGGGTTCGTGTATTTTGTCATTTTGGACTAATTCTGAGCATATCTGGGAATTCACACTAAGGTTCCTAACATAACTAAAGAAAGCCTTGTGATTATCCTTAGTGTCCTGTGCAATTTTTCTCTCGAAGCTGGCCTTAGACGATTTTATGAGTGCCCGTAGTTTTTTGCTAATACTGATCAGAGATGCCTTCCCTTTTGGGATTTTGCTCTATCATGTAGTAGCTTCCTCCTTCTATTGTATAGTTTGTTTATGGCTGGGGTCCACCAGACAGGATGTCTGCCTTTGGAGGATTGGGTCTTGGTTTTATTTGGGATTGCATGATCCATGCATTCCTGAAGGTGTTCATAGAATGCGTTTATAAAGGATTCTGCGGTCTGGGCCGATTTTCCACAGGCCGGGACTTTGAAGGATTTCGCCTCGGTTTTGAGGCATGTGAAATTTGCTTTAGAGAAGTTTTTCACTGTGGTTTTCTGGGCAGGGGGTGGGGTCGGGATGTGAATATCCAGTGAGATTAGTTTATGGTCTGATCTTACCAGTGAGGGATACACTTCTGGTCTGGAGCATAGTGTCCCCATGTTGGTGATGATCAGGTCCAGTATGTTTTCCCCTCTTGTGGGAGTGGTAACAAGTTGTTCCATAGCATTTGAGTTTCTAAATTCTAGGAACCTTTGGGCTAGGGTGTTGGAACTAGAGTAATGCTCCCAGTCTATGTTTGGGTAGTTGAAGTCGCCCAATATAATGGTGTTTGGAGAGACCTTCATATTTTCCAGTATTCTCAGGAAGGCCAAGTGGAGTTCCTGTGTTTGGGAGGGTGGTCTGTAGCAGGCTATAAACTGGAAGGCAGTTTTACCCACAGTTAATTGCACATGGATAGTCTCTGATTCTTCGTGCTGTGCCACCAACCTGGAGGTGTGGGTATCTTTGACGAATATTGATACTCCCCCTTCTTTTGTGGTTCGGTCCAAGTTTTGGGGCCGAAAAGCATGGTATGAGGTATAACCTGGTAGTGCTGGGGTGCTCTTGGGAGCCTTGAACCAGGTTTCTGTTACTGCACAGATATCGATGTTCTCCATGCTAAGGAGAGTTTTGAGTGCGTGCATCTTGAGGTTTAGACTTCTGGCGTTGAGTAGCATTACTCTTAGTTTCTTATCCCTTGTGATACCTATGGAGGTGGGTTTGTCTTTTGAGCCTTGCCTAAAAAAGGCACTATGGGGTAGCAAGAGCCTTTACCAATATCCGAAAGTCCAGGGGTGACAGGTGCAAGCCGTCCCTAGCCAAGCATCGTGGCTTGTCGAGCATGTCATCCCAGGCTGACAGGCATTGGATCCCCTTTGAATGACACCAACACTTAAGCCAATTGTTGAAATTGATCATCTTGTCTTCATATTGTGGCATCATTCTTGGTGAGGGTAAGATGCTACTCAAGGTCAAGGTCATACCGGCCTGGGCTACATGCTCAGAGAGCTCCTCTATGTCTCTTTTCATGTAGTCCAGGGAGGTACGTCTCAGGTCATTCACACCAGCATGGACAATGACTGAGTCATATTTGTACTTGCCTTGGAGTGACCTGAGTGCTTGTGTTATGTGGCGTATCCTAGCGCCCGACAGGCAGCTCACGGTGACCTTCTCCTTGTTCAGCCTGGTGAGCGGGACGTCAGTGTGCCTGACGATAGAGTCACCTTTTACAAGTGTATCAGGTGTGTTGTTTAGCCTTAAGGGCTGTGACTGTTCGGCACACTGGCTTTGTGAGCTATGTGTTGCACGTGTTTTGTTTTGGGGTAGCGGTTGCTTGGGTGTCTGCTTTGGAGGTCTCTGCTGCTTAGGCAGATTTTTATTTAGAGCCTCCGAGTATGTTTTTGTGTGTTTATGTGTTTGGTTTGTTGTCGTGGTAGGTCTATGTGAGACTGTAATTGTAGTAAGTGTGGTTTCCTTCTCCTCCTGACTGGTTACGCCAGTACTGAGTTGAGAGAGCTTAGCCTCCAATTTGGCTATATGGTTGCATCTCTCACATGTGTTGGAATTTGTTGGGAGGAGGAGAGGGTTGTCTGTGTACATGAGGCAGTTGTAACATTGCCTCAAGATTCCCAGATTCACCAGCTGGACCGGAGAGGAGATTGACAACTGACCTTTGGACATGCTAGAATAGTATTGGGAATTCCTTTATAATTGAAAAAAGGGCCAATGGGGAACAAGGTACTTAAGGGGAGTTTGTGAGGGTGCAGTGCTTTTAATTTTTAGTGCTGACTTATATAATTGCTTTAGTGAGCAAGTGCCAGGTAACTTAAATGCAATGTGTTACAGGTAACTTAAATGCAAAACGACAAACAGTAACTTTCTTTCAAGTGAAACAAGGAAATAAGTACAGTAAGCAATGCAGATATCACTAGGGATCCACAGAAGTGCTAAAAGGCCACATTTTAGGTGGAATTAGCATTTCAGGGAAATAAACAAACAACAAGCATACAAATAAAGCTAGATTCAGCAGGCCTGGATCTAGTCTATGCTACAGCAAACAAGGTGTACCAATTTCAGTAAGAAACAGTTAGAATATGCAGGCACTATAAGCCTCTAACCAGAAATTCCCTGCTCAGAAGGGCAGAGTCCAGCCTCTCCTCCCACAAGAGTGCAGACCGCAATCCTTCTTAACGTAAAATAACTGGCCTGAAGCCCAAGTGCTTAAACCAGAACTAATACACTTTTAGAATAACAGACACTGAGCTCTCAATCAGCAGTTCCCAACTTAGAAGGATGTAAGCTACCTGTCCTGCCACCACAGTGCAGGCCACAAACCTTCCTAATGTAAAACAACTGGTCTGAAGCCCAAGTGCTTAATCCAAAAGACTTAGAAATGATAGCTACACTTTAATCAAGTTACTACCAGCAGTAATAAATACAACTGAATACTTTAAAGAATGCCTGGATTAGTGCTCAAGTTATACAAACAAAGCTAGATTCAGCAGGCCTGGATCTAGTCTATGCTACAGCAAATAAGGTGTACCAATTTCAGTAAGAAGCAGTTCAAATATGCAGGCACTATAAGCTTTAACCAGAAATTCCCAGCTCAGAAGGACAGAGTCCAGCCTCTCCTCCCACAAGAGTGCAGAACACGAACCCTCTTAATGTAAAATAACTGGCCTCAAGCCCAAGTGCTTAAACCAGAATTAATACACTTTTAGAATAACAGACACTGAGCCCTCAATCAGCAGTTCCCAACTTAGAAGGATGTAAGCTACATGTTCTGCCACTACAGTGCAGACCACAAACCTTCCTAATGTAAAACTGGTCTGAAGCCCAGGTGCTTAAACTAAAAGGCTTACAATGAGTTACACCAAGCAGTAATAAATACAATTGAGTACTTTTAAGATGACGCAAAAGCAAAATAAAGTAGGAAAAAACACAAATACAGTAAAAGCAGATATTTTTTTTTTTCATGTTTGTGTATCATTACGTGTGAATATATTGCACATGGGTGGTGTGTGTGAATGCATGGTGGTGCGACCTGCATATCATGACTGGAACAAACATCAGGTGTGCAAGTGTTAACTGGCCACATGGCAAATAGATCTACACTGTAACATGCCTGATACTGATGACAGTCTCACCTGCAACGGACCCATGTCTGTGCGGCACGCCAGAGGTACCTGTATAGGGGTGACACACCAGTATGAACATTATCCATGACTGTATGACAGCCACAGGTTGCACTGTGCATGTGCACACATTCACCTGTGTAATAGCATATAGTATGCACATGTGTGCATACACAACGTAGCATACTGTAGTATGCAGCATGTGTGTCCACATACCTGGCATATGTTGTTACTTTACATTATGTACAGTGACACATGCAACTACATGGGATATAATAGCCATATGTGCATTACTGACTTACCAGGCAACTCCAGGCTCATTGGTTGGGAGACACCCACCTCCACGATGGCAGCTAGTGTTTCTGGATGCTGTTCCCTGGGTGTCCCCAGGCTGGCCAGTAGCTCCTCGGTGTGTGTGAGTGGGGACTGGGTTGGTGGCCCACCACCTGTTCCACCTTGTTCCCTGGCGAGTGATTGCAGTGGCATGCTGTTTTGCATGTCGTATCAGGTCCGTGCAGTGTCTGCGCACCTCTGGTAGGTGCGGTTATGGCCACCCACATCGTTCACCCTCCTGCGTAGATCCTGCCACAGGTCATCCCGCTGCTGGGCATGCTGTGGCACATGGCTGAACAACAAGTCATAGTTGTCATGGAGCTGTGGGATGAGGACATCATCCTCCTGGCGGGTGTATGCTGGGAGGCATGTACAGGGCATTATCTGTAAAACATAATGATGGTGACAGGTCACAGTTTCAGAGATGTACAGAGATACTGCTGCATATACATTTCTATGACATCTACTGCATCTGCACAGTTATCTTTGCAAAGCACCATGACACATGACACGACTGACGTGTTTGTGTCACACATGTCACACCTATTATGCATTGGATATCATCACCATATATGTGTGTCACCTCATTACAGTGTTCATACTCCATGTACATGCTGTCTTGCTGTGGGCATGTCTATTTGCCTGCACTTGTGTACTTACCTATCTGCACATGCCTCGATGTGTCCACGGTACTACTGTTGACCTGGATGCTGTGTATATGTCACATATCAACACAGACACAGCCGGAATGGACTTGAGCAGTGACAATGTACACATACGCATGGACACCTGTACATGCATGTATTTTGCATATACATCTACACAGCACTGTACAACTGTTCAACATCCTGACACGGATCGCCTGTATTACACATGTGATAGACATGGGACAATGGATAGTCAGACGACATTCGCAAGGATGGTCATCAACCATAGTATGTGCGGGCACAGTTTCCACGCTGTTACAGATGGCCATTGTGCCACCGCAAGCTGCATCAGTGCCACATTACTGATCCAGTCAGTTGATAGTATATCTACCATGCGGCCATCATACCATGTATGACTGGGATGACATCTGCAGCTTTGATGGACAGGGTTGCATGGTATGGTGGGAGTATGTCACATATATGGCACAGAGATCTGTCCAGCCTGTGGCGATCCTAGTATTAGGACGGTGGCTGTCCATGACATATGTCATATAGATCAGGATATGGACATGTTGCATGTCCATCATCATGGTGTAGCAAATGTCCTTCTGCAAGGTAGACGGCATGCTGCATAGTGGAGGTGTGGATTGTGAAGGCTGTTATCGCACATCCATGCATAGCCATTACCCCTTACAGGTGGTATGTGATCCAATATTGGTCACCACAGTGCTGTATATGCCTGGCCACTGATCTCCGTGCTCATGGATGGCACCCTGACATGACATGGGTACCTCAGATGACTACTTAAGGGGCCTGGAGATGTCACCATGTCGGGGGGTGCACTGCACAGCACCATCCCTTACACAGTGTCCATAATGTTGACCACAGCCTAGGTAGCAGTTTATGGGTACAGGGATGTTCACCTAGCAGTGACACTGCTGGTATCATCCATCAGACTGTGCACATATGTCACACACCTCACACACACAGCCCATTCTGTATGTTGTTCACAACACTGACACAGCTAAACTGATAGGTCATGGCCATTCACAGCCTTACATACACAGATGCCTAACATTTGTGTGTGTGGTATGGGCTACAATGAGGGTGGGGTACAACACATTAACCCTGTTCTACTGTATCTGGCACAGATGTGCTGTGCACATGTCACTCTTTCACCTTTTGTAGTTGTGAGTCTGTCAACAGGCCACTGGTGGAACACACCTGTGACATGCAAAGGTATTTGTAATCAAATATCCATGCTATCTTGTATATCTGTACTGCTAACATCTACAGTGCTAATGGTTCATGGACATGCACACCATACTCAGCAGGGTTATAGTGCGGTGCCACCCTAAATGACTGTCATCACCACTTGTGGGTTGATATTATCCAACACCCTATCTGCATTGTATGGTCATGCTAGGCACTTGTTCAGAAGATGTGAGCATCTCATGAGCTAATGATTACTATAGCGCCCATTCCACACCATTTCCCACAGGTACACTGGCTGTCCTACACTTCCCAGCTTGCTTAAGGTATGACAGCTGTTGTACACACGTAACGCACATATCCTGTGGGACATGGTTATAAATGCAGGCATGTCCAACTGTCATGTACCAGTGCTACTGCCTGTCTATATGAGGGATATGTCGTACATGTGGCAATAGAGCAATTGTCTCGTGTACACATTCAATGCTCACTTCCCAACATATGGCACTACAGCCTGTGGGGGATGCACGTCTGCAGCCGTGCTCGGCCCATAGCTCTCAGGTGTACCTCATTACAGGGAACATACCTCATTTGGGGTTCTAAAAGGTGCATGTTCCTCAAGGTTCCACATTGGAAGGGTCTGTCACACATTCATTGTTGTACATAGTTTACCTGCTAGCCATGGCTAGATAGATGAGAATCATAGTAATTCATTGGAATATCTGTTTTATACGTAACACCAGCCTATTTTAGCCATCATATGCCCTTCCTAGTTGACGCTGTTAGTAAGCCAGTTGTAAGTGTTCCACGTTTCGCCCATTTGTCACACTGTATGAGGGCTAATGTTCCTCATTTTGGGGACAGGAGGCTGACAGCTATGGCTGGGGGTAATGCTGTCGCCAACCCTGATTGCACCTGACAGTCATTTGGGGATGTGTAACATTCGCAACACACCCCACCCATCACATAGTCTCACATAATCTACACCACTGGCCACACCTACGAGAACAACCTGTGCAGTACGTCTCCATACTCACTGTAGGCACCAGAGGTAGCCCCCATCATGGAAGACAACATCACCAGCTTATAGCCCACAGACTCATGTGTGCCCACCACATACAGCCAATAATGTGTTATAACATTCACAACACACCAGTCATAGCTGACTCTGTAGGGTGTCACACTGCAGTTACACACAGCAGGCTACACAAGGCGTTAGTCGCTTACATCTTGCTGTCGGGTAACTGCTTCTGCAACATAACCTATGCACCCATGCCACACCTCACCAGGTACGATATGTCTGTCATTCACCATGTTAGTGTGACTGCCCTGTGATGCCACTTCACAGACTACGTGTGCAGGGACATGCAATAGCTCACCAGTCTTATAGCCCTGAGGGTGTGGCCCTAGCCCTGGGGAGCATTTTGCATTCGTCCAGACATGATACCACTGTACAATGACTGACTGTGTCACTTCAACAGTTGCCTATGCTCCTATTGTCATTCCACAGGCATGTGGTATCTGTCTGCTATGACTGTCCTAGTCAAACACAATGCTGTGGCACAGATGACTTGCACCTGTCTGCCCTGGGAGTACAGCTCACATGCTAGGCTCTTGCTGCTGCTATACTGCCTGTCCTGCACAGTTTCCTATAACTGTCACCAGCAGGGCGGTAACTGGCATGCGTGACATGGGGTCATGTGACACATTGCTTGCATCTTCCCCTGTGACACACGCAGGCAAGGCACACCTTATAGTGCACCACTCCAACATCTCTGCAGTGACTGGGACCTGCCTGTAGGCTCTGCAGAGCACACCTGCAATGACAGGTTATAGACGGACCATACCTTCCAGGCACATACCTGGACCGGCACACCCACAGCTGAGGGGTTCCCATATCCCACTATGTTTTGCACACATCCTGGCAAGTTGCTTAGCACAATGCATCAGAGGTGCTCCACGTGCAACTAACTGTGTCCGGGACCGCTATACACATTGTAACAAGCGACATAGTCAACATCATACCCCATGGGTAACATACCTTCTATGGTGGTATAGTGGACAGTGGGCCTCAGCTACTACTGATGTGTGACTGACACTACCCCACACTTCACTGGGATAGCCACTCATGTACCGACACATCCATGAGTCATACCTTCCACTCTGCTGGATCAACACATACACACCACCTCCAAGACCTACATTACCCTTGGCATGAACACTACCACCATGTGACTGGTGTTACACACCTGGGGTTATCCCCTCATTGGTGGATTCCGAACATATGCTAATCTACCTTGTTAGCCACATCCCGGAAACACACCCATCACAGCATACACAGTACATGTGTACTTCTACACCTACTACAGACATCTACTGACAGCGGTTGTTAACATCATGACACCCGTGCAGATGGACAATGCACATACAAATGCTGGCACATACCCCAGTGCACTTAATTAGCATGTACACAACTGCATGGATCATGCTATTCCACACAGAGCCATGATGGTACACACCAGATAACAGACACCACTCTGGTGGTCATGTTCCATGGACATATGATGTACAATAACAGGTGTAGGCTGTTGCACAGTGGTGTACATTCCCATGTGTGGGATGGCTCACTGGTCAGCCGTGGTGGGGCCACAGGATCCCTCATCACATACTCCAAGACTAGCTACGTAAACATGACTGCCACACATTCTGGGGTGTGCCACCAGGCATTATGGTGGTATGTCAGTATTCGATGGCAAAACCCACATCTGCTGTCACATACAACAGTCACTCAGGAACATTGCAGACCCAGGTATTGCTGGCAACATGCTGGAGGATGGATTCAATGCTGACAGTACACCCTCTCACTCACTACAGTGCCACAATCCATACATGTACATTGTGGTGTCCCTGTGGTCACACCTACACAGTACTGACCTACACTCTATGTGTCCTGGGACACTGGCCCCATGTTACCTTCCAACGTCCCAGGCTGTGATGTCCACCAACCTCTGAATTACTTGTCTCCCCACTAGGCCACCATATTCAGTAATAGCCTTGTTTCAGACATTGTAGACCCTGAATGGCACACAGCAGCATTTATCACACTACACACAGGTGGCACCGCATTGCACGAGTGGGACTATAATCCTACACACCTGACTGGACTGTTCTGCGTGGCTATGGAGCATATCGTCAAGGACGTCATTCTCAGAGACATTGTTGGTCTCCCGTCCTCTGCT
This sequence comes from Protopterus annectens, assembly GCF_019279795.1. Lineage (NCBI taxonomy): Eukaryota > Metazoa > Chordata > Ceratodontiformes > Protopteridae > Protopterus > Protopterus annectens. The sequence continues at coordinate 337,600,182 of NC_056730.1, forward strand.
GCCACCCGGGTTGGGCTTGTTAAGGCCAGAGCATGGCCCCTACACATGGTGGACTCCTTTCATACAGTTACCAGGGCAGTTGCTGATGGTACGGGAGTCCACACATCCTACATTGTCCTCTCATTGCCTTTCAGCACCATTCCCCATTCTGGTATTGACAACATACACATCCACCTGCACATCATACCCTGTGTCTCAGGATGTTATGCTATGTGGCTCATGGACAGGACACACAGTGAGTCTAGCATACCATAGTACCTACTACATGTCAGGTACTTTGGCATACCACAGTCCTCAGTCATAGGGCCCCTCATGTTAAGTATATCCTTCCCTGCGGAACAGGCTGGCACAGGGGACTTGGCCTAGCTTTAGAACCCCTACATACCGGACGCCATGATTGCTCCAGCAGCTGATACTGACTCCAACCATACGGGTGTCGCTGTGACAGATACATAATATGACTATCATGGCATCAAGCTGCATGACACAAGGTGCATGCACATCACCTTTGCATTACACCATTCACCCACTGACTATCACATGGATGGTAGTCCCCTACATACATATCACATTGTACATGTTTGCAGTACACACATATGTCGCACCCACTCCTGTGGTTACTGTATTGCCACTGTGGTGTGGATATCCTCCTACATGGCCACACCTATCTGTACTGGGTTTGTAACTGGTACATAGGCACCCATTGTACCTCTGAACTCAAGACATCTACATACATTCAAGGATACACCACCCCATTTAGGGTGTACCTTACACAACAGCTACAGCTTTACATGCCACAACATTAACACGCCATGATGTTTACTGAGCTCCGATGGTTTAAATATGCGGCTGCACTACGGACACCACATCTGTACATATTTGCATACTACATACTCAGGGGTGACCTCTGCTGATCAGACAGGGCCCATGTCCACAACATTATTGATGGATATAATCCTCATACGCAACATAAGCAGAGGCCACTGTGAGCAACATGCTCATGGATATGTGCACACATGCCACAATGAGTGGGATGTGCTTCTGGGTTACATTCCCAAACAGGACACTCACCATGCTGTGAAACATAAGTCCTCTGTACATCACGCAGGGACACTCAGTAGCACTGTTCATGGGATACCTCCCTTGGTGGTTGGGTGACACATGTAGGCCTGGGATCACTGCAGTGGCTGTACTGTGCAGTGGTGCAGGTGACACCTGGCTCTGGTCTTCACAGGTCACTACCCTGGAGAGGTGCCACTAGTGTGAACACTGTAGTTGTGCTTACACATGGACTTGACAGACTGCATAGTACCCCACTATGCACCTGTGCAGCTATTACATGTCCTTTGTGTATGGTTACTTGGTAGCCCTTCCATTTAGTTTAGCTATCATGCTATTACTATGTCCCATACCTACAGGCCATATGTATCCTGTTATTGTACATACCAATAGACAATACCTGTGGTATGCATGATATGCCTGTTATGCTGTGTAGAATAACTGTCATATCTACCTATAATACTATACATTACACATATTTCACATAGTATCCCATGATGCAAAGCATACTTTCTCAGTGGGACCACCTTACATATGTCATTAACATTATTTACCCATACACATGCGTGCTGTGACAGTATATCAACATATATTAACCCCTGCTATGGCATGTCCTTGTTGGACATACCCTACCACTGACAGCGGGTTGTATGGCATTGTTCTGTTTAATGGCCTCATGTAGCATCCCTTCTGGTGTCTGTGCTGTGTACCTTGTGTCCCACTGCTGGACGCACAGATTCTACAAGCGTTAGTATGCTCAGCAAGACATCACTACATCAATACCTTTCCCCACTTTATGCATTGCGGACACGTTTAATTAACGCAAACCAGGCTATACATACAGTAAAACTAATTAATACAGATCATGCTATACATAACCTTACATATTGGGTGTTCTACATACCTTGTTGTCGTTACGGCGTTTCGTTTCTATCTCTCTCACAGCGTTTCAACTGTTTTCGGTATGAGCATACGGTTTGAATGTCTGGCAAGTCATCCTTATATACGTCGATACCTGAAACGTGGATTCATCCCACCAATTGGTGTTCCTGAGTGACTAATTACTTGCATATCAGCTGTGCAGCTACTCCATTCGCACATTACGCGGCGACAGTGGAGTATAATTGGATTCTCCACTTGGGCGTTGCCTATTTGCCCTACCTTCAGGGAGACGGTCTGTATTGTGTTTTGTTATGAGTAACTGCAACTGCTATGCATGGAGACAAGTATAGTTTGGATTCATGTCCCCCGTGGATTGTGTGTGACAGGTACAGTATTTGGTTCAACATGTGGGTGTACCTGTCATCCCGACATCTGTTAATGGAGTATTGCAATCAATACCTGTAACATGGCTGTTTGTTCCATTATACAACGCCTGCAATTTTGCATGTCGCCTTTAATTGTGTCTCTCACATGGTATGCTGAGGGTTCTGCAGATGTAATTGACTGACGGGATGTTTGTGCTGCTATTACAGTTTGTATTGCTTTAGTTTCTAGTGTGAGGGATGTCGGTGGTTGTACGTAACATATACGGTTTGTGGGCCTTGCATTTCTACATAATCCATATATATGTGTGTGGGCTCCGTCCCTGATTAGAGAGCTAACAGTTAGTAGACTTATGTTACGGGATTGTACGTTGGGCCATTGTTAATTGCTTTCTATATCGTCTGCAGGTGAGCTTGCTACTTGTATACCTCCGTAATTGCAGCGATATATCAGGGGATATGTGTAGGTGACAGGTATCCCTTGTATTTCTGTCCCAGATATTTGCAGTCATTGTGGTTGTGTTGTTAAAAGAGCCTGTTTGCCATGGGTTGCCACCTTATCATATGGCCATTGTTGGACACTTGTGGGACACAAAGCAGTGTTTACAGGCCAACACATAGCCACGGTCAGTACACAGGTAGCACATACTTTTATCCTCACTACATACCCATTGTTGTGACTTTGGATACTTATCATATTGCATGTAACATTTAAGTTTCTTACATACAGGCATAACTATTAAATATGACTGTTACATTATATATGGGACATATTTATGTCCTACCATCTTGGACATTTGCCCTTTGTACTGTTTTATGTCAGGACACACCTGCCCAGGGTGGGGATGTCCTTCCTACTGTGGTACAGGTAGCAACCGTATGCCTACGGCTAGCTATACCCACACCTACCATACTGGTCTGCCTCTGACTTGGCGCCAACATACACATGTTGTGGACACACACACACATTACAGTCACACAGAAATGCACACGGCACCCTCAACGCACACTTACACAGACTACGGCACTCAAAGACACAGTTGAACACAGTACCTACGTGGACCACGACACCGTCAGCAGTGACTAACCGTCCCTTCATATCATCATACTATTACTCGCGGATGTACTGTTCCGGTACTATGTTTTATCGGTCTTTCAGCCTTGTGGTTACACATGTCGGTCTGTTACACATTCCATGGTTGGCGGTATCCTATTTATTTGTACCTCCAAGATGTTATGAATGTCGTTGAACTATCTATCATATTTGCAGATATCGCTGAATCCATCTATATCACCAAATATCCCTCTATTGCCCTTTCTATCTGTATTATATATATGCATATGTGTACATATATCTATATATATATCTATATATATATCTATATATATATATATATATATATATATATATATATATATATATATATCAATATCTATATATATATATATATATCTGGCGGGGAACGTGACAGGCACACAGCACCACCATATGCTGTATGACTCATGTACTGTTCAGGTGTTGGCATTCTGTGTTCCACTGGCTGTTGTGTTTACAATGTTTGAGGGCTGCCTATGTAGGAGTCACACATTGGGCCACCTATACATTACACTTTACAGGTGGTCATGTTTGTGTGCCATCCATTTTACTGTGTGTGCAGGTGGAGAGGTGTCAGTCCGTAGGGGCCTACACGGTCAGTGTATGTGCTATATGTTCCCTCTTTGCCAAGGCGTAGGCATATTGGGCACGCCTCCGTCTGCCTACTGGGGCTGGCACAGTGTGTTCATGGTCTGAATCCCTCTGTGCCTGTACTGGCCTTGGCAATTGCGGTGGGCTATGAGGGCCTTCACCATTTTGTCCCTGCTGCAGCTGCTTCCGCAGGATCATATTATGTAGCATGGCACATACTATGACGATGTGGGCACACGTGCCTGGAGAGTACTGCAAGGCTCCACCAGATGTATCCAAGCACCGGAACTGTGATTTCAGCATCCCAAACACACGCTCTATGATGATTCTGGTTTGTGCGTGTGCCTCATTATGGCGTTCTTGCATGGGTGTGTGTGTGCATTTCTGATGGGAGTCATCATCCACGGCTCCAGTGCATAGCCAGCATCCCCCACGAGATGGCCATGTGGGATGTCTCCCCTGACAAATACCTGATACAGCTGTGAGGCATGCCAGATATGGGAGTCATGGTAGCTTCCAGGGCTGCCAGCACACACATCCATGATAATGCCCTGGGCATTGCACACGACCTGGCAGTTGATGGAGTGGAATCCCTTGCGGTTTATGTAGCGCATACCCTGCTCACCGGGTGGTGACTTGATTTGTATGTGCGTGCAGTCTATCGCACCCAGTACCTCTGGGTATTGTGCCACATGGTGGAAGTGACGCATATTGCTGGCCAACTCCTCCTGAGTTCTGGGGAAGTATATCTGCTCATTGGCATGTGGTAACATGGCATCCAGGAACTGGTGTAGTACCCTGGATGCTGCTGCCTGTGAGATACCCATTATATCTCCAGTTGGCCTTTGAAAGGTACCTGTGGCCAGTATTTGCAGGCTTACACATACCTTCGTGTCCACTGTGATGGGTTCCCCTTTGTTGTTTCTGGTTCTCAGGTGTGGCCGGCACAGCTCCACTATTTGCTGTAAGATGTCCCTGTCCACCCTGTAACGCTCTACTATCTCCAGGTCATGTAGCCCCTGGTAGGTTACCCTTGGTCTGAACACTCTCCTTCTCCTCTGAGGCCTGTGGTGGTTGTCAGCATCATCCTCCACAACACCGTCAGTCTCTAACACATGCTGATGAATCACAGCTATGGCAGCTCCCAACATGTACATTTTAAAAGTTCCCTGTGTGTTTACACCTATGGTGCAGTGTTTGGGAATACACAGGTGTGTGTTGGGTGCTTACACACTTTATACTATTGTGCTGTGAACACCGATGATGTCATAGGGTGTGTATGTATGTTTGTAGCTACAGGTTATGTCATGTGTTTTACTGCCGGAACTACCATTGTGATGCCTTTGGTGTTGAATTACATTTGCCTGCCGTGGATTACCTCTTGACCTTCCCTTTACATTTCTGCACGTTGCACCTACCATTTTCTGGCGTGCATCCTGCAGCCTACTTTCATTTGTGCTTTCCTGGACCTGGCGTATCTTGCGTTATGTGTGCTACTGCCGGTCTGCTGTCGGTTTGCTTTGCTCTGCTGTGTCAGGTCTCCTATCTTTGCAATCTAATACCTCCCCTCCTTTCTTTGCATTCACATGCCTCCCCTATCCTGTTTTGCAGGTTTCTGCAAGCGGACTTGTCAGCTGCCATCGATTGGCCTTCGTGGGTTAATTGGTGTTGATTGCTCATTAGTACTCCAATTATCCTACTTCCGCATTTCCTTTCCTTCCCCTGACCTTCCTGTTTCTGCTATTGTTTGCGGTGCGTGCATCCACTTACTGGGTTTCGGGCACGTTTTCATCCTCGTACACATGCGCTTTTGGCCACCATGTGTGCTCTCAGCTAAACGATTCCTCCCCACCCCTATCCTGCAGCTTTGCTTAGCAACGAACAGGCCAGATTTGCAATGCTCCAATGTGCTTAGTGCTACAGTGGCACACCCCTCTGCTGATGTCATGTATCTCCTCTGAGCCACTCCTCAGTGTTATACCGCTGCGCCGTATGGTACAACCTTCCTCCGGCAGGACATTTGTGATTCAGTATTATCTGCCTCATTTGCATGGCATTGACTACTAATTCATAGTTACCGCGCCGAACACTATCGCAAGCCCTTAGCAACCCTTGCACCTTGGTTGTGGTGTTCCATGCCTACCATTGTGTGTTATGCTGTAAACCTGATTTCTATTACGTTGCGATTTTATGACATTTTTATATTATTTCTTTATGTTACAGCTTCCGCACATGCCCTGCGGTTCTGCTGTGCGTTACTGTGGACATGACATTAAATGTTGTTATTTACGTGTTGTGCATCTTTTCTTATGCCATTGGCTGTGTATTTTGCCATTGGCATATGTTCACGTTGTGATACCTGGGTCTGGCCCTCTTCCATAGCTCCTATGTTATGTTTGGGAAAATGTAAACTGTGTTTTTTGGTTTACATTTCCGTGGGCTTACGCTACGCCTGCACCACTTCATGAATCGCTATATGCCTTCATTTGCATGGTGCAACACTGCACATGGGGTGATTTGCATACCTACGCCGGGGGCTGCGCAGATCTGGCATACGCCGGTAGTGCACGTGGAATTAGATCGTACCTGAATCGCTCGGCGGCCATATTTGGCGTTATAGTGCCTACGCTATGCGTGCGCCTGGTGCAAGCTTCATGAATCCTGGGGGGTGTCTTTTTTCATGGGTAATCTATAGTTATCACCAAAAAATCTGTTTAGCAGAAAGTGGGACAATGAGAGCAACCTGGGTTTTCCACTATAGTGACACAAGTGGCAAGTTCACATGTATACATGTATGTAATATACGTATATTGGATGGCACAGTGGTGCAGCCGTTAAAGTTATCATCTCACAGCAAGAGGTTCTCCGGTTCAATTCTTGGCTGGGGTGCAGAGTCTGCATGTCCTCCATGCATTCATGTGGGTTTCCTCTGGGTGCTCTGGTTTCCTCCCACATTACAAAGACATGCATCTGGAGTGTTTCTCCCTGGGCCTCCACTGAAAATTGGCTTATTCCAAGTCAGACTTTCCCAGTAAACAAATGTTAAATAAATAAATGTATACAGTTTATGCTTACATATATCTGTGTATCTATCCATCTATCTGTATAAACCACCCTAGCCAGACTACATGAAATCCAAAATGTATAGATAGTTATCATTCATAAAATTAACTTCTAAGTATTGCATTTTACATTAAAACATGTCTATGATAAAATGTAGTTTGTGGCATTAAATACATTTTTTCCAAGTAATGTGTGTCCATTTGCACATTATGGTATACGCAAATAAATAGTACAGGAGAAAATGTCTATGCCATCTGCAGCCTGAGAAACTATTCTTCACTGCCAAAGAAATATGTCACATGATGAAGTCATTTAAAAAAGGAAAACAAAGTACTCTTGAATAAATCTTTGAATATCAGCAATAATAATCTGCAGTTTTATAGGTGTGTAGGTTAATCTGTAAGTACTAGGCTAGCTGCCCTTGTAGGCCAGTTTAAGCTTAGCAAATTTCATTTTTTATGCATGATTTAACCTATCCCATTTTGTTAGAGACTGGCCTTACCCATCCCATAGTTGATAATTATATATTACCCCTAATGACAATAACTGGGATCATACCATAGATAATTTGAGGGGACCCATGCATGGGATAAAGCATTTAGGAGCTGCATCTGTCCATTAGTATTACAGGGAGCAGTCTTGGGGTAAATTATCTGTTTTCCATTCATAGCTCTAAGTTGTACTTAAAAATGGATAGGGATGAACTTTGTTTTGTGTGAATGGGTAGTCTGTTCCATAGCAGTGGTATCCTCTGCAGATTACACCTGTCCCTCCAAACTGTTCTGTTGATTGGGTGGGAGGATGGCATAATGGTTAAGGTGTTTACCTGGCAAACACAAGGTGTAGGGTTTGATTCTCACGTGGGGTAATTGTCTAGGCTTAAAATGGCCCACAAGGGGCAATTAGCCTAATACTAACCTATGAACCTATGTTGCAGAAGAGGTTTGCATCCTTAGACCAAGTATTTCTGATGCCATTTGACTTGCTGACGTGCAGTAAATCCATCAGTAATGGCTTGGAGGATGTCTTATATGACAGACACAGATCACCTCTTACCAGTCAATAGGATTCTGTAGGACATGTTGTTTGAACCTTGTATCCTTTTAATAAGGTATCTCTGCAGGTATTGCAGTTACGGCATGTGCCTGGACAGATACATGCCAAAGGGGGCATTATATTCAATAATTGGCCTAATGACGGATGAGTAAATGGGGACAGTGACATCCCATTTAGATCTAGCCACAATCCCTTTGTTTACAAGCTGTGCATTATAGAAGGACTTTCTTATAACAATAGACACATGTGGGTCTAAAGTTATAGCCATCATGTTTGTTTAATTACCTGTGGCATTTACCTCCAGAGTCCCACAGAATCACAGTCTTCACTCTTGTGAATAGATAACGCCAGTTATTGACAAATCAGCATGATTGACCTGCTTAGTGATCATTACTGTTACATGAAATTGTTTTTGTTCTTCCAAGTCAAGAACTATAATCCTAATATTGATAGATAATACTGAAGTTTTGCATGGCTTGAAGTACTTGTCCACCAGCATCCTCCACTTATGGGCAAAATGTTTTCCATGGGTAAATGCAGCATTATATAAAATGCAAAAATTTTCTAGAGTTATTGGTATTACTGGATGCAAATTCTGAAACACATTGAAAGCTCAAACAAATAAAACAAACAGCACTGCTAGGAAAATATGCTTAAGATCTTAACGTGCTTTAGCAAAAACAAAAATAATTAAATATATAATAAATAGAGAAAATTAAAAATATATATATCCAACAAGTATCACAAATGAAAAGTACCGCATCCTCCCTACACGTAATAAGTAGAAAGCATGAAATTAATACCAAACATGAATCACAAATGAAAAAATGACCAGGCCCTCCTTTCCTGAAATTTCACCTTATAAGTTTAGATCTTTTTACATAGTATCTATACCAGTTATACCAGATAATTCTTATGTCCCTCCAAGTTGTGCATTAATACTTCTAAATGATCTCGTTCATTTAGGATGCCAACTGTCTGGGTACTATGGTATGAGTTAAAGTCTGGGCGTACTAATCATGCAAAGGTAAGTCACATACAAGGTAGTATTGCTAGTGCCACCTGAAATTAGGCTTTCGTTAAAGACATCAGGTAAACAAATGAAGACCCAAACACTAAAAAATAAAAACAAAAACAAAAAGACAACTAATTCAGCCCACCCCAGTTTGGGCAAAGTCCATGGCAAATTGTACCCCCTTCATATAGCTTAAGAATCCACACTGTTAATTTCTTCATTTCTAGAATGTGATCTTGTTATGCCTTGCTGTGACCTCAGCCCATTCCACAGTTAAAGCAGTGATATGGTAAGCATTTTCTCATTTTGTATGATCCAAAAAGTATTTATCTTCCAGTTGTAGTAGAACATATAAGCACTGTAAGAAAACGTTAGTATTTGGCCTGTATTCTGGCTGGGGACAAGATGATGGCTGAAGACTCAAAGATTCAAAATCTGTGATTGTTTTTATAAACATCAGTTAATAATGTTAACTGTTAGCTGGCTAATGCAGTAAGAATTGCTGAAGTACAGATAAAAGAAATGAAGGTTGTTTTTTTTAAACATGTCATGGTTTTATCTGATTTTTTTAAACTGAAGAAATGTTTGCTTTTATACAGCATACCACCTTTATGCCATAATGATATTTCAGCTCTAGTATAATAATTCATTGTTTTCTGTTTCCCCTAAATATATCAGTATCATACCCCCCCCCCTCAAAATAAGACCTGGGTACAGATTCAACAAACCCTATATAGCCACTAAAACCATTTGCTCATTGTAGCTCGACATGCACAAGATGGTGCACCATTTTGTATTCAATAAGCAGCTCTAATAAATAACTAAGAAATAGCTAAGGGGAAAAAACACACACACGATAATTATGCAATGTATGATTTTAGTAAATCTAGACATAAAATATATAATCGTCATATAAGATGAAGCGGTCTGCTGAATTTAGATATTAGACAGGATTTAATAATATGAGCATGTGTATAATAACACTACAGTCTTAACTTGTCATAAATGACATACACTACATTGAACATCAAAGGGAAGTGTGGTGATTTTCTCATATAAGCAAATGTGCATAACAAGTCATATAATTGCTTTAACTTGAATTGTGGTTTTGTAGCCCATCTTGACCATACATAATACTTAAGTGGTTACCAAGGTAACTAATGTTTTATACATGACATCAAACTGACAAAGCTGTTCAAGAGAAACAACAGAAGCCTGAACTTGAAATGTCACAGAATGTAACAATCATATTCTGAAAAATAGTATTAAATTGACAATAGACACTTGGCTTAATAACATAGCCAAACTCTGGAACTCCCTATCCATCAGATTAGGAATGATTTTCATTCCATGGCTAGTGCAGATCTTAGTTTTGTTAACATTTATTAATTTAAATTTATTTCACAAAAACATTTTAGTATGTCTGACCAAAACATTACTTTATTGGTAAACACTCAAAGTATAAAACTGATAATTTCCTTTAAAAGCTCAAACATATACTTTATAGTTTTCACAGGAAAATGTTTAATAGTCACAATAAAACAAAAATACATAGTCTAAATAACCTAAAATGGATTTAACTTTATTATCTTTAAATACCAATGGCTTAAGCAATCCTAGCAAGAGATCAAATCTACTGAAATATTTAAAACTGAACAAAGCACAAATTGTCTTCCTTCAAGAAACTCATTTCAAAACAAATGACAATTACAAATGGAATCCTAAGGAATATATGATATTGGCGCAATCCACTTATAAGACAAAGACAAAAGGGGTAACAATTTTATGGAGAACAAATGTGATTTACCCAGAAATCATTTATAAGTATGAAGATAAAGAAGGCCTTATGACATTAGTAATAGTTATATATAATAACAGAATATGGACCCTAGCCAATGTATACTGGTTTCCAGGCATTGAAACAGGAACTGTTAAAAAACACTTGGATTTCATTTCCAATAATTACAAAGGCAACTTAAGATTATGAGGAGATTTTAACTGTATATTTGATATTTCTAAAACTACAAATAAAAGACCACTGTGTACATCTGCTGTATCAATAGCTTTAAACAAGTGGGTAGAATCATTTCATCTTGTAGATAATTTAAATTGTAAAGAAGATAAATCTTTGAGGTTTTTCCATCAAGATCACAGATTTGGTACCCAAACTAGAACAGATAAAATATTTGCTGCCCATGACTTACACTCTAAAATCATTAATTTCTCAATCACGCCCTGCCCCTTTTCAGACCACAATTCACTGATACTAAAACTTCAAAATAGGTACAAAAATTAATCTTTAACTCCAGAATTCTAGCATATATAAGTAAAATTAAAGACTTCAAACCCTACTATCTGAATTACAGTTCTTCTTAAATATTAATTACACCACAGAGATAAATAAAATAATGATATGGGACTCATTAAAAGCTTGCATGTATGGTAAAACCCTAACTTGGTATAAAAATCAGAGAATGGGATTCTGAATTATTAGAGCTACAATCCAAACTTTTGTCAGTAAAAGGTGAAAAAAATCTAAATCATTTAGAGATGAAAAAGAAAGGAGAAGTATTAAACAATAAATACAATGTAATTCTAACACACAAAACTAGTTTAGCTTTAGAAAAACTAAAAATTAATACCTTGGACACTTCTCCCAAATATCTACATAATTTATCCACAAGAATCAAAATACAATCAAAAGCTAATAACATTAAAAGTATCTTCCATGAAAAGAAAGGGAAAATATCTCAGATATAGGTGACATTCTTGATGACTATAGAAATCACTATATGGAACATTTCCAAAAAGAAAACATACATATCAATGAATTAAATCTAGATGAAAAATGCTCTAATATAAAAAATACCAGAAAAATTAAAACTAGACCTGCAAGCACCCATATCCTACAAAGAAATTACAGATACAATAAAAGAGGGTAAAAATAATAAAGCTCCAGGTATAGATGACATCATTATGGAAATAAATAAACGGTTTCCTTCAAATATACTATCCCTCTTCCAAAAAAACTCTTATTAGAAATTCAGTCACAAGCTTTAATACCACCCTCTTGGAGATATTCCTTAATCACACCAATCCTAAAGGAAAACAAACCCCAAACATCTGTAGCTCATATAGACCTATATCATTATTAAATAATGTCTATAAGATATTTATGACAATATTAACTAACAGAATGAAAATACCACTATCCAAAACAATAAATAATGATCAAACTGGATTTATATATCATAGACACACACATGACAATATTAAAAGGATAATTTCTCTTATAGATTATGTTAATAAAGAAATTAAATAAACACTCATAATTGGCTTAGATATAGAGAAAGCCTTTGATTCCCTAAATTGGGACTATTTATTCAAAAATCTTAATGCTATTTGAATTTCCTGCATCCTTTGTTCATCTCTTAAAGAACATATATACAAATAATTTAGCGTATGTCAAGTTAGGTCCTTTTACCTCTGAATCTATACATATAACAAAAGGCACTAAAGAAGGATGTCCCATGTCACCAATTCTGTTTGCTCTGGCTATTGAAATATTGGCAGATTCAATTCATAACAATATAAAAAAATAGGAATAGATGTTTATGAACAATACAATTCTAAAGTAATGCTATTTGCGGATGACATATTACTAACATTATCTAATACAAAAGAGACATTAGAAGAATTAGATATATTAACTGACAAATTTCACATGACTTCAGGACTCTATTTCAATAAATCAAAATCTAAATTTTTATTTTTAAATAAAAAAAAGAACTGCAGACTAAGGGGGATCACATCATAGAGAAACAAGAATCTACCTTAAGATATCTAGGAATTGAGTTATGCAAGGATAATAACGAATTAGTCTAAAAAAACTACAATAATATCATCAATAAAATTAAACTATCTGTGGAAAAATGGAACAAAATAATATTAATATTTGAAGACAGACTACAGTTAATAAAAATGGTTTTACTTCCCAAGGTAATATATATAGCCTTGGCAATACAACTGTTAGCAGGAGAGAATATACTTGAAATAAATTCATGCCTAATAAAATTTTTATGGTTTCCCAAAAGAAACAGAATAACTTTAATACATCATATCAGACAATGGAAACAGGGAGTATATCACCACAAACCAGAACAAAATAAAATAAAATATGACCAGCCACAGATACCACAATGGATTTATTGTTCCAAACAAGAATTTCTCCTTCTCTGACATCTCGGCTAAAAAAGCCTTCAAGGACTAAAGAAAGCATCTTAAAAAACTTACTTAAATACTAAAAATTATAAAAATAGAACAATTAAACAATTAAATCAACAGCCTCCGATTTAGCTCTTCATTTAACCCATATGGGTAAAGAGTGTTGAACTTAAGAATATATACTGCTTCCTTAAATTGAAGCAGTTTTTTAAGATTATTATTGTCATAAAATGACACATATATTTTCTCTAAAATAGTACCTTGTAACCCTTCATTGTTACTATTGTGAAACTGTTGAAAATGTATTGCAATAGAACTTTCTAGTTTCTGGTTATAAATGTCCCTTGCAGGCTCCAATATTCTAACTTTAAAAGCCCTCTTTGTTTCTCCAATATAAAATAAATTACAGGGGCATTTAAGAGCATACACCACACCCACAGTATCACAAGAAAAGTTGTTCCAAGTTTGATATGAAATATTATTAATAATAGAAAAACTTTGAAGTATAAATTTATATGCTTTACACTTATTACAACAGGTAGTCCCTATCGAATGCAAATTGTGTAATACATTAGTAGATGGCAAACAAAATCTGCCTTTAACAAAGAAATTATGAATATTTCTCCCCCATCTATAAGAAATACCCAAATTAGCATTCAACCAGGGAGAGACATTTTTTAAAGAGCATAAATACTTCCAATAGTATTTTACTTGCTCTATAACTACATCACTAAAACATCCAAAAGTTGTCACAAAATAAATCATGTCTTTGTCATTTCTATTTCCAGAAATCAAAGGGGCTACAGAGTATCTATCATTATAATAATGCCCGATAGTTGAAACATTACGCAATGTATTCCATCTCTTTTCCAATAGGCTATAGTTGTGGCCTCTACTACCAAACATGTCTACAGTTGTTCCTAATTCCCATCTAAAATCACCAGTGTTATTACATAATCTTGCAATCCTAAGCATCTCCCCAAATGGGAGTGCTGCAATGGTGTGTGGAGGATGACAACTATCACCATGTACATACTGTGTGCCACAATTAAAATTTCTATAAACAGAAGTGGATAGTTTAGTACCATGTTTAATACTAACCACCACATCCAGAAAAGGAATACATGTGCCTATCATAAGGCCGTCAAATTGCAAACCAAATCTATTATTATGCAACGTAAAATAAGATACCATTTCTGAACCACCTTCACCTATAAAAATTAAATCATCAATATATTGGAAATACCTAATAACATGGTCATGAAAAAATTGATTTCTGTAAATATATTCACTCTCAAAAAGACACATACATAAATTGGCATACAACGGGGTGAATGCAGCACCCATAGCTGTTCCTTGTTTCTGCCTGTAAAGGTCATTATTAAATTCAAAAAATTATGAGTCAAACAAAAATATACCAATTCAACTATATATTCCGTTACTGGTGAACTACCTAAGAAAAATCTCAAAGCTTCCAAGCCAAAATTATGGTTAAGATTCGTATAAAGACTTTTAACATCAGTTGTAAAAAATACTTTATTATTCCATTTAATATCAGTTATTTTAGCAAAAAAATCATACATCACAAATATAAGATGGCAAAGTATAAACCACAGGTGCTAAATAGCTATGTAAAAATAAACCCAGCTTGTGAGTAAAATACTCACAGCCTGAAACTATTGGTCTCCCAGGAGGCTTCATTAAATTTTTGTGTATTTTAGGGAGACAATAAAAATAAGCCATTTTGCATCCATCTATTTTAAACTTCTTTTTTACATCTTCATTAGAAAAATATCCAAGCCTATAGCCTTTATGTAATAGCTCATTATATTCAACTAAAGCTTGTTGATAGATACATCAACCTCTAAATGTTCCATACACATATCTAAGTAATGTGTATAGTGCATAATGACAAATTTGCTTCCCTTATCTGAGGGTTTGAAGACAATCTCCCTCATTTTACTGAGATTTGGAAGAGCTTTACATTCCATAGCAGTCAAATTACAATTAACTAGATGTCTATTCTTATTGAAATCAGAAAGCGCAACCTCTATCCCATAGTTAAGCATATTGGAACATTGGATTACCTCTTCATTCAATAAAGGTGGTAAGAAATCACTGTTTATACCAACATTATGTGTATCTAGTTTACAATATGCATTAGGCAAACTATCAGAGTCACATGTATAAAAACTTTCATATGAGGTATTCATACTTTCATCACTATTAATTATATCAGTTCCAGTATAATAGTCTCTAAAAAAATACTTTAAATGTAGTTTCCTACTAAATTTGAATACATCCTGTTTGATATCCTGATTTCTAGGAAATACAGTAGGGATAAACTTTAAACCGCAGTTTAAACTGCCATTTCACAGTCAGTCAAATCATGTCCTGATAAATTAATAACATAACTGTCCTGAGAGGATAAGAAATGATCTTTTACCTCTTTTATGTCCCCTCGGGGATAAAAGTCTCATTGATAGTATTCTTGCTGTTTGCGAGTCCTTTTTGTACCCTGTTTACCTCCCCTGAAGCTATTGTTGACATGACGAAAAGTTTGCTGAAAGTATTCTGTTTGTTGTGCAGGCAGTAAAACAGGGTACTCTTCTTGAACATCCAAATCTTCTTCCCCCAATGTAAAATGTCCATCTGAAAATGAGGAGTGATATGCATACGTGCCATCTTCGTGCTTTTGAAATCTCACGTGCTGACTAGCTTTCTTCTGATTGGCTGTAGAAATAAACGCCTTGTTATTCTCATAATCACGAAGATCTCAAAGTAATTTACATTTCTTTCTGTCTACCAGTTCTATTTCATAATTCTTAAGTTTGGTATTCATATCACTTAAGAAAGCATCAAGTACATGATCATATATCCCTGAAGTGATGGTATTGCACACTTTTTTAATTTGATCCTTCAACTCAAGTTGTTTAACCTTGTCACGCTCTAACAGGATATTCACCCATTCTAACATACACCTGTGTGCTGCTGCTACCCAGTGTTTATGAAATTGCACATCAGCAGCATTCTGTAGATCAAAGGGTAGAGTAGGATCTCTAAAAACTCTCAAACCCTTCGGTGTGATATCTAGTTCTATGTATTTTTGCAGTCCAGACATATTAAAGAAAGTAAATGTCTCTTTCCAAATAAACTTCTCCGACTGATCAAAAAGCAACTTACTTTATTCTGAGATAGAAGTAGGCAGTTTTCTTCCAACAGTATTAAACGGATTTTGACAGCGTTTGTTTCTGTCCTGCTCCCATTTATCCCATGTAATAGTGCCTGTCGAACCATTCACAGCCCCATGATTTACTTGCACATTACGGTCTGGAGCAGAATTAAGAAAACTATCTAAAGATAGTTGGGAACCATCACCAATAGTCTCTCGAAGAACACAAGGCAGATTATATTGTGTCTCTGTGGCCATGAGCACAAAATATATATCACCACAAACCAGAACAAAATAAAATAAAATACGACCAGCCTCAGATACCACAATGGATTTATTGTTCCAAACAAGAATTTCTCTTTCTCTGATGTGTCGGCTAAAAAACCCTTCAAGGAGTAAAGAAAGCATCTTAAAAAACTTACTTAAATACTAAAAATTATAAAAATAAAACAATTAAACAATTAAATCAACAGCCTCTAATTTAGCTCTTCATTTAACCCATATGGGTAAAGAGTGTTGAACTTAAGAATATATACTGCTTCCTTAAACTGAAGCAGTTTTTTAAGATTATTATTGTCATAAAATGACACATTTATTTTCTCTAAAATAGTACCTTGTAACCCTTCATTGTTACTATTGTGAAACTGTTGAAAATGTATTGCAATAGAACTTTCTAGTTTCTGGTTATAAATGTCCCTTGCAGGCTCCAATATTCTAACTTTAAAAGCCCTCTTTGTTTCTCCAATATAAAATAAATTACAGGGGCATTTAAGAGCATACACCACACCCACAGTATCACAAGAAAAGTTGTTCCAAGTTTGAAATGAAATATTATTAATAGTAGAAAAACTTTGAACTATAAATTTACATGCTGTACACTTATTACAACAGGTAGTCCCTATCAAATGAAAATTGCGTAATACATTAGTAGATGGCAAACAAAATCTGCCTTTAACTAAGAAATTATGAATATTTCTCCCCCATCTATAAGAAATACCCAAATTAGCATTCAACCAGGGAGAGACATTTTTTAAAGAGCATAAATATTTCCAATAGTATTTTACTTGCTCTATAACTACATCACTAAAACATCCAAAAGTTGTCACA
The DNA here is from genome assembly GCF_019279795.1 of Protopterus annectens. Lineage (NCBI taxonomy): Eukaryota > Metazoa > Chordata > Ceratodontiformes > Protopteridae > Protopterus > Protopterus annectens. The sequence goes on from NC_056730.1 coordinate 337,617,830, forward strand.
AAATAAATCATGTCTTTGTCATTTCTATTTCCAGAAATCAAAGGGGCTACAGAGTATCTATCATTATAATAATGCCCTATAGTTGAAATATTACACAATGTATTCCAACTCTTTTCCAATAGGCTATAGTTGTAGCCTCTACTACCAAACATGTCTACAGTTGTTCCTAATTCCCATCTAAAATCACCAATGTTATTACATAATCTTGCAATCCTAAGCATCTCCCCAAATAGGAGTGCTGCAATGGTGTATGGAGGATGACAGCTATCACCATGTACATACTGTGTGCCACAATTACATTTTCTGTGAACAGAAGTGGATAGTTTAGTACCATGTTTAATACTAACCACCACATCCAGAAAAGGAATACATGTGCCTATCTTAAGGCCGTCAAATTGCAAACCAACTCTATTATTATGCAACATAAAATAAGATACCATTTCTGAACCACCTTCACCTATAAAAATTAAATCATCAATATATTGGAAATACCTAATAACATGGTCATGAAAAAATTGATTTCTGTAAATATATTCACTCTCAAAAAGACCCATACATAAATTGGCATACATGGGGGGGTAAATGCAGCACCCATAGCTGTTCCTTGTTTCTGTCTGTAAAGGTCATTATTAAATTCAAAAAAATTATGAGTCAAACAAAAATATACCAATTCAACTATAAATTCCATTACTGGTGAACTACCTAAGAAAAATCTCAAAGCTTCCAAGCCAAAATTATGGCTAAGATTCATATAAAGACTTTTAACGTCAATAGTAAAAAAAATACATTATTATTCCATTTAATATCACTTATTTTAGCCAAAATATCAAATACATCACGAATATAAGATGGCAAAGTATAAACCACAGGTGCTAAATAGCTAAGTAAAAATGAACCCAGCTTTTGTGAGTAAAATACTCACAGCCTGAAACTACTGGTCTCCCAGGAGGCTTCATTACATTTTTGTGTATTTTAGGGAGACAATAAAAATAAGCCATTTTGCATACATCTATTTTAAACTTCTTTTTTACATCTTCATCAGAAAAATATCCAAGCCTATAGCCTTTATGTAATAGCACATTATATTCAACTAAAGCTTGTTGATAGATACATCAATTTTATCATATGTCTCCATATCCTCTAAATGTTCCATACACATATCTAAGTAATGTGTATAGTGCATAATGACCAGTTTGTTTCCCTTATCTGAGGGTTTGAAGACAATCTCCCTCATTTTACTGAGATTCTGAAGAGCTTTCCATTCCATAGCAGTCAAATTACAATTAACTAGATGTCTATTCTTATTGAAATTAGAAAGCGCAACCTCTATCCCATAGTTAAGCATATTGGAACATTGGATTACCTCTTCATTCAATAAAGGTGGTAAGAAATCACTGTTTATACCAACATTATGTGTATCTAGTTTACAATATGCATTAGGCAAACTATCAGAGTCACATGTATAAAAACTTTCATATGAGGTATTCATACTTTCATCACTATTAATTATATCAGTTCCAGTATAATAGTCTCTAAAAAAATACTTTAAATGTAGTTTCCTACTAAATTTGAATACATCCCATTTGATATCATGATTTCTAGATGATACAGTAGGAATAAACTTTAAACTGCGGTTTAAAACCGCCATTTCACAGTCAGTCAAATCATGTCCTGATAAATTAATAACATAACTGTCTTGAGAGGATAAGAAATTATCTTTTACCTCTTTTATGTCCCCTCTGGGGATAAAAGTCTCTTTGATGGTATTCTTGCTGTTTGCGAGTCCTTTTTTTCTAACCTGTTTACCTCCCCTGAAGCTATTGTTGACATGACGAAAAGTTTGCTGAAAGTGTTCTGTTTGTAGTGCAGGCAGTAAAACAGGGTACTCTTCTTGAACATCCAAATCTTCTTCCCCCAATGTAAAATGTCCATCTGAAAATGAGGAGTGATATGCATACGCGCCATCTTCCTGTTTTTGAAATCTCACGTGCTGACGAGCTTTCTTCTGATTGGCTTTAGAAATAAATGCCTTGTTATTCTCATAATCACGAAGATCTCAAAGTAATTTAAGTTTCTTTCTGTCTACCAGTCCTATTTCATAATTCTTAAGTTTGGTATTACTATCACTTAAGAAAGCATCAAGTACATGAGCATATATCCCTGAAGAGATGGTATTGCACACTTTTTTAATTTGATCCTTCAACTCAAGATGTTTAACCTTGTCACAATCTAACAGGATATCCACCCATTCTAACGTACACCTGTGTGCTGCTGCTACCCAGTATTTATGAAATTGCACATCAGCAGCATTCTGTAGATCAATGGGTAGAGTAGGAATTTTAAAAACTCTAAAACCCCTCGGTGTGATATCTAGTTCTATGTATTTTTGTAGTCCAGACATATTAAAGAAAGTAGATGTCTCTTTCCAAATAAACTTCTCCAACTGATCAAAAGAGACTTACTTTCTTCTGACATAGAAGTAGGCAGTTTTCTTCCAACAGTATCAAACGGATTCTGACAGCATTTGTCTCTGTCCTGCTCCCATTTATCCCATGCAATAGTGCCTGTCGAACCATTCACAGCCCCATGATTTACTTGCACATTACGGTCTGGAGCAGAATTAAGAAAGCTATCTAAAGATAGTTGGGAACCATCACCAATAGTCTCTCAAAGAACACGAGGCAGATTATATTGTGAGTCTGTGGTCATGAGCACAAAATATATATCACCACAAACCAGAACAAAATAAAATAAAATATGACCAGCCACAGATACCACAATGGATTTATTGTTCCAAACAAGAATTTCTCTTTCTCTGACGTGTCGGCTAAAAAACCCTTCAAGGAGTAAAGAAAGCATCTTAAAAAACTTACTTAAATACTAAAAATTATAAAAATAAAACAATTAAACAATTAAATCAACAGCCTCTAATTTAGCTCTTCATTTAACCCATATGGGTAAAGAGTGTTGAACTTAAGAATATATACTGCTTCCTTAAACTGAAGCAGTTTTTTAAGATTATTATTGTCATAAAATGACACATTTATTTTCTCTAAAATAGTACCTTGTAACCCTTCATTGTTACTATTGAGAAACTGTTGAAAATGTATTGCAATAGAACTTTCTAGTTTCTGGTTATAAATGTCCCTTGAATGCTCCAATATTCTAACTTTAAAAGCCCTCTTTTTTTCTCCAATATAAAATAAATTACAAGGGCATTTAATAGCATACACCAACCCACAGTATCAGAAGAAAAGTTGTTCCAAGTTTGATATGAAATATTATTAATAGTAGAAAAACTTTGAACTATAAATTTACATGCTGTACACTTATTACCAGGTAGTGACTATCGAATGAAAATTGTGTAATACATTAGCAGATGGCAAACAAAATCTGCCTTTAACTAAGAAATTATGAATATTTCTCCCCCGTCTATAAGAAATACCCAAATTAGCATTCAACCAGGGAGAGACATTTTTTAAAGAGCATAAATATTTCCAATAGTATTTTGCTTGCTCTATAACTACATCACTAAAACATCCAAAAGTTGTCACAAAATAAATCATGTCTTTGTCATTTCTATTTCCAGAAATCAAAGGGGCTACTGAGTATCTGTCATTATAATAATGCCCTATAGTTGAAACATTACACAATGTATTCCAACTCTTTTCCATTAGGCTATAGTTGTAGCCTCTACTACCAAACATGTCTACAGTTGTTCCTAATTCCCATCTAAAATCACCAATGTTATTACATAATCTTGCAATCCTAAGCATCTCCCCAAATAGGAGTGCTGCAGTGGTGTGTGGAGGATGACAACTATCGCCATGTGCATACTGTGTGCCACAATTAAATTTTCTATGAACAGAAGTGGATAGTTTAGTACCATGTTTAATACTAACCACCACATCCAGAAAAGGAAAACATGTGCCTATCTTAAGGCCGTCAAATTGCAAACCAAATCTATTATTATGCAACATAAAATAAGATACTATTTCTGAACCACCTTCACCTATAAAAATTAAATCATCAATATATTGGAAATACCTAATAACATGGTCATGAAAAAATTGATTTCTGTAAATATATTCACTCTCAAAAAGACCCATACATAAATTGGCATACATGGGGCGAATGCAGCACCCATAGCTGTTCCTTGTTTCTGCCTGTAAAGGTCATTATTAAATTCAAAAAAATTATGAGTCAAACAAAAATATGCCAATTCAACTATATTTTCCGTTACTGGTGAACTACCTAAGAAAAATCTCAAACTTCCAAGCCAAAATTATGGCTAAGATTCGTATAAAGACTTTTAACATCAATAGTAAAAAAATACTTTATTATTTCATTTAATATCAGTTATTTTAGCAAAAAAATCAAATACATCACGAATATAAGATGGCAAAGCATAAACCACAGGTGCTAAATAGCTATGTAAAAATGAACCCAGCTTGTGAGTAAAATACTCACAGCCTGAAACTATTGGTCTCCCTGGAGGCTTCATTACATTTTTTGTATTTTAGGGAGACAATAAAAATAAGCCATTTTGCATACATCTATTTTAAACTTCTTTTTTACATCTTCATTAGAAAAATATCCAAGCCTATAGCCTTTATGTAATAGCTCATTATATTCAACTAAAGCTTGTTGATAGATACATCAATTTTATCATATGTCTCCATATCCTCTAAATGTTCCATACACATATCTAAGTAATGTGTATAGTGCATAACGACCAGTTTGTTTCCCTTATCTGAGGGTTTGAAGACAATCTCCCTCATTTTACTGAGATTCTGAAGAGCTTTCCATTCCATAGCAGTCAAATTACAATTAACTAGATGTCTATTCTTATTGAAATCAGAAAGCGCAACCTCTATCCCATAGTTAAGCATATTGGAACATTGGATTACCTCTTCATTCAATAAAGGTGGTAAGAAATCACTGTTTATACTAACATTATGTGTATCTAGTTTACAATATGCATTAGGCAAACTATCAGAGTCACATGTATAAAAACTTTCATATGAGGTATTCATACTTTCATCACTATTAATTATATCAGTTCCAGTATAATAGTCTCTAAAAAATACTTTAAATGTAGTTTCCTACTAAATTTGAATACATCCCATTTGATATCATGATTTCTAGATAATACAGTAGGAATAAACTTTAAACTGCGGTTTAAAACCGCCATTTCACAATCAGTCAAATCATGTCCTGATAAATTAATAACATAACTGTCTTGAGAGGATAAGAAATTATCTTTTACCTCTTTTATGTCCCCTCTGGGGATAAAAGTCTCTTTGATGGTATTCTTGCTGTTTGCGAGTCCTTTTTTCTAACCTGTTTACCTCCCCTGAAGCTATTGTTGACATGACGAAAAGTTTGCTGAAAGTGTTCTGTTTGTTGTGCAGGCAGTAAAACAGGGTACTCTTCTTGAACATCCAACTCTTCTTCCCCCAATGTAAAATGTCCATCTGAAAATGAGGAGTGATATGCATATGTGCCATCTTCCTGTTTTTGAAATCTCACGTGCTGACGAGCTTTCTTCTGATTGGCTTTAGAAATAAATGCCTTGTTATTCTCATAATCACGAAAATCTCAAAGTAATTTAAGTTTCTTTCTGTCTACCAGTCCTATTTCATAATTCTTAAGTTTGGTATTACCATTACTTAAGAAAGCATCAAGTACATGAGCATATATCCCTGAAGAGATGGTATTGCACACTTTTTTAATTTGATCCTTCAACTCAAGATGTTTAACCTTGTCACAATCTAACAGGATATCCACCCATTCTAACGTACACCTGTGTGCTGCTGCTACCCAGTATTTATGAAATTGCACATCAGCAGCATTCTGTAGATCAAATGGTAGAGTAGGAATTTTAAAAACTCTAAAACCCCTCGGTGTGATATCTAGTTCTATGTATTTTTGCAGTCCAGACATATTAAAGAAAGTAAATGTCTCTTTCCAAATAAACTTCTCCAACTGATCAAAAAGCGACTTACTTTATTCTGAGATAGAAGTAGACAGTTTTCTTCCAACAGTATTAAACGGATTTTGACAGCGTTTGTTTCTGTCCTGCTCCCATTTATCCCATGTAATAGTGGCTGTCGAACCATTCACAACCCCATGATTTACTTGCAATTACGGTCTGGAGCAGAATTAAGAAAACTATCTAAAGATAGTTGGGAACCATCACCAATAGTCTCTCGAAGAACACGAGGAAGATTATATTGTGGCTCTGTGGCCATGAGCACAAAATATATATCACCACAAACCAGAACAAAATAAAATAAAATACGACCAGCCTCAGATACCACAATGGATTTATTGTTCCAAACAAGAATTTCTCTTTCTCTGATGTGTCGGCTAAAAAACCCTTCAAGGAGTAAAGAAAGCATCTTAAAAAACTTACTTAAATACTAAAAATTATAAAAATAAAACAATTAAACAATTAAATCAACAGCCTCTAATTTAGCTCTTCATTTAACCCATATGGGTAAAGAGTGTTGAACTTAAGAATATATACTGCTTCCTTAAACTGAAGCAGTTTTTTAAGATTATTATTGTCATAAAATGACACATTTATTTTCTCTAAAATAGTACCTTGTAACCCTTCATTGTTACTATTGTGAAACTGTTGAAAATGTATTGCAATAGAACTTTCTAGTTTCTGGTTATAAATGTCCCTTGCAGGCTCCAATATTCTAACTTTAAAAGCCCTCTTTGTTTCTCCAATATAAAATAAATTACAGGGGCATTTAAGAGCATACACCACACCCACAGTATCACAAGAAAAGTTGTTCCAAGTTTGAAACGAAATATTTTTAATAGTAGAAAAACTTTGAACTATAAATTTACATGCTGTACACTTATTACAACAGATAGTCCCTATCAAATGAAAATTGCGTAATACATTAGTAGATGGCAAACAAAATCTGCCTTTAACTAAGAAATTATGAATATTTCTCCCCCATCTATAAGAAATACCCAAATTAGCATTCAACCAGGGAGAGACATTTTTAAAGAGCATAAATATTTCCAATAGTATTTTACTTGCTCTATAACTACATCACTAAAACATCCAAAAGTTGTCACAAAATAAATCATGTCTTTGTCATTTCTATTTCCAGAAATCAAAGGGGCTACAGAGTATCTATCATTATAATAATGCCCTATAGTTGAAATATTACACAATGTATTCCAACTCTTTTCCAATAGGCTATAGTTGTAGCCCCTACTACCAAACATGTCTACAGTTGTTCCTAATTCCCATCTAAAATCACCAATGTTATTACATAATCTTGCAATCCTAAGCATCTCCCCAAATAGGAGTGCTGCAATGGTGTATGGAGGATGACAGCTATCGCCATGTACATACTGTGTGCCACAATTACATTTTCTGTGAACAGAAGTGGATAGTTTAGTACCATGTTTAATACTAACCACCACATCCAGAAAAGGAATACATGTGCCTATCTTAAGGCCGTCAAATTGCAAACCAAATCTATTATTATGCAACATAAAATAAGATACCATTTCTGAACCACCTTCACCTATAAAAATTAAATCATCAATATATTGGAAATACCTAATAACATGGTCATGAAAAAATTGATTTCTGTAAATATATTCACTCTCAAAAAGACCCATACATAAATTGGCATACATGGGGGGTAAATGCAGCACCCATAGCTGTTCCTTGTTTCTGTCTGTAAAGGTCATTATTAAATTCAAAAAAATTATGAGTCAAACAAAAATATACCAATTCAACTATAAATTCCATTACTGGTGAACTACCTAAGAAAAATCTCAAAGCTTCCAAGCCAAAATTATGGCTAAGATTCATATAAAGACTTTTAACGTCAATAGTAAAAAAAATACATTATTATTCCATTTAATATCACTTATTTTAGCCAAAATATCAAATACATCACAAATATAAGATGGCAAAGTATAAACCACAGGTGCTAAATAGCTAAGTAAAAATGAACCCAGCTTTTGTGAGTAAAATACTCACAGCCTGAAACTACTGGTCTCCCAGGAGGCTTCATTACATTTTTGTGTATTTTAGGGAGACAATAAAAATAAGCCATTTTGCATACATCTATTTTAAACTTCTTTTTTACATCTTCATCAGAAAAATATCCAAGCCTATAGCCTTTATGTAATAGCACATTATATTCAACTAAAGCTTGTTGATAGAGACATCAATTTTATCATATGTCTCCATATCCTCTAAATGTTCCATACACATATCTAAGTAATGTGTATAGTGCATAATGACCAGTTTGTTTCCCTTATCTGAGGGTTTGAAGACAATCTCCCTCATTTTACTGAGATTCTGAAGAGCTTTCCATTCCATAGCAGTCAAATTACAATTAACTAGATGTCTATTCTTATTGAAATCAGAAAGCGCAACCTCTATCCCATAGTTAAGCATATTGGAACATTGGATTACCTCTTCATTCAATAAAGGTGGTAAGAAATCACTGTTTATACCAACATTATGTGTATCTAGTTTACAATATGCATTAGGCAAACTATCAGAGTCACATGTATAAAAACTTTCATATGAGGTATTCATACTTTCATCACTATTAATTATATCAGTTCCAGTATAATAGTCTCTAAAAAAATACTTTATATGTAGTTTCCTACTAAATTTGAATACATCCCATTTGATATCATGATTTCTAGATGATACAGTAGGAATAAACTTTAAACTGCGGTTTAAAACCGCCATTTCACAGTCAGTCAAATCATGTCCTGATAAATTAATAACATAACTGTCTTGAGAGGATAAGAAATTATCTTTTACCTCTTTTATGTCCCCTCTGGGGATAAAAGTCTCTTTGATGGTATTCTTGCTGTTTGCAGTCCTTTTTTCTAACCTGTTTACCTCCCCTGAAGCTATTGTTGACATGACGAAAAGTTTGCTGAAAGTGTTCTGTTTGTAGTGCAGGCAGTAAAACAGGGTACTCTTCTTGAACATCCAAATCTTCTTCCCCCAATGTAAAATGTCCATCTGAAAATGAGGAGTGATATGCATACGCGCCATCTTCCTGTTTTTGAAATCTCACGTGCTGACGAGCTTTCTTCTGATTGGCTTTAGAAATAAATGCCTTGTTATTCTCATAATCACGAAGATCTCAAAGTAATTTAAGTTTCTTTCTGTCTACCAGTCCTATTTCATAATTCTTAAGTTTGGTATTACTATCACTTAAGAAAGCATCAAGTACATGAGCATATATCCCTGAAGAGATGGTATTGCACACTTTTTTAATTTGATCCTTCAACTCAAGATGTTTAACCTTGTCACAATCTAACAGGATATCCACCCATTCTAACGTACACCTGTGTGCTGCTGCTACCCAGTATTTATGAAATTGCACATCAGCAGCATTCTGTAGATCAAAGGGTAGAGTAGGAATTTTAAAAACTCTAAAACCCCTCGGTGTGATATCTAGTTCTATGTATTTTTGTAGTCCAGACATATTAAAGAAAGTAGATGTCTCTTTCCAAATAAACTTCTCCAACTGATCAAAAAGAGACTTACTTTCTTCTGACATAGAAGTAGGCAGTTTTCTTCCAACAGTATCAAACGGATTCTGACAGCATTTGTCTCTGTCCTGCTCCCATTTATCCCATGCAATAGTGCCTGTCGAACCATTCACAGCCCCATGATTTACTTGCACATTACGGTCTGGAGCAGAATTAAGAAAGCTATCTAAAGATAGTTGGGAACCATCACCAATAGTCTCTCAAAGAACACGAGGCAGATTATATTGTGAGTCTGTGGTCATGAGCACAAAATATATATCACCACAAACCAGAACAAAATAAAATAAAATATGACCAGCCACAGATACCACAATGGATTTATTGTTCCAAACAAGAATTTCTCTTTCTCTGACGTGTCGGCTAAAAAACCCTTCAAGGAGTAAAGAAAGCATCTTAAAAAACTTACTTAAATACTAAAAATTATAAAAATAAAACAATTAAACAATTAAATCAACAGCCTCTAATTTAGCTCTTCATTTAACCCATATGGGTAAAGAGTGTTGAACTTAAGAATATATACTGCTTCCTTAAACTGAAGCAGTTTTTTAAGATTATTATTGTCATAAAATGACACATTTATTTTCTCTAAAATAGTACCTTGTAACCCTTCATTGTTACTATTGAGAAACTGTTGAAAATGTATTGCAATAGAACTTTCTAGTTTCTGGTTATAAATGTCCCTTGAATGCTCCAATATTCTAACTTTAAAAGCCCTCTTTTTTCTCCAATATAAAATAAATTACAAGGGCATTTAATAGCATACACCAACCCACAGTATCAGAAGAAAAGTTGTTCCAAGTTTGATATGAAATATTATTAATAGTAGAAAAACTTTGAACTATAAATTTACATGCTGTACACTTATTACCAGGTAGTGACTATCGAATGAAAATTGTGTAATACATTAGCAGATGGCAAACAAAATCTGCCTTTAACTAAGAAATTATGAATATTTCTCCCCCGTCTATAAGAAATACCCAAATTAGCATTCAACCAGGGAGAGACATTTTTTAAAGAGCATAAATATTTCCAATAGTATTTTGCTTGCTCTATAACTACATCACTAAAACATCCAAAAGTTGTCACAAAATAAATCATGTCTTTGTCATTTCTATTTCCAGAAATCAAAGGGGCTACTGAGTATCTGTCATTATAATAATGCCCTATAGTTGAAACATTACACAATGTATTCCAACTCTTTTCCATTAGGCTATAGTTGTAGCCTCTACTACCAAACATGTCTACAGTTGTTCCTAATTCCCATCTAAAATCACCAATGTTATTACATAATCTTGCAATCCTAAGCATCTCCCCAAATAGGAGTGCTGCAGTGGTGTGTGGAGGATGACAACTATCGCCATGTGCATACTGTGTGCCACAATTAAATTTTCTATGAACAGAAGTGGATAGTTTAGTACCATGTTTAATACTAACCACCACATCCAGAAAAGGAAAACATGTGCCTATCTTATGGCCGTCAAATTGCAAACCAAATCTATTATTATGCAACATAAAATAAGATACTATTTCTGAACCACCTTCACCTATAAAAATTAAATCATCAATATATTGGAAATACCTAATAACATGGTCATGAAAAAATTGATTTCTGTAAATATATTCACTCTCAAAAAGACCCATACATAAATTGGCATACATGGGGGCGAATGCAGCACCCATAGCTGTTCCTTGTTTCTGCCTGTAAAGGTCATTATTAAATTCAAAAAAATTATGAGTCAAACAAAAATATGCCAATTCAACTATATTTTCCGTTACTGGTGAACTACCTAAGAAAAATCTCAAACTTCCAAGCCAAAATTATGGCTAAGATTCGTATAAAGACTTTTAACATCAATAGTAAAAAAATACTTTATTATTTCATTTAATATCAGTTATTTTAGCAAAAAAATCAAATACATCACGAATATAAGATGGCAAAGCATAAACCACAGGTGCTAAATAGCTATGTAAAAATGAACCCAGCTTGTGAGTAAAATACTCACAGCCTGAAACTATTGGTCTCCCTGGAGGCTTCATTACATTTTTTGTATTTTAGGGAGACAATAAAAATAAGCCATTTTGCATACATCTATTTTAAACTTCTTTTTACATCTTCATCAGAAAAATATCCAAGCCTATAGCCTTTATGTAATAGCTCACTATATTCAACTAAAGCTTGTTGATAGATACATCAGTTTTATCATATGTCTCCATATCCTCTAAATGTTCCATACACATATCTAAGTAATGTGTATAGTGCATAATGACCAATTTGTTTCCCTTATCTGAGGGTTTGAAGACAATCTCCCTCATTTTACTGAGATTCTGAAGAGCTTTCCATTCCATAGCAGTCAAATTACAATTAACTAGATGTCTATTCTTATTGCAATCAGAAAGTGCAACCTCTATCCCATAGTTAAGCATATTGGAACATTGGATTACCTCTTCATTCAATAAAGGTGGTAAGAAATCAATGTTTATACCAACATTATGTGTATCTAGTTTACACTATGCATTAGGCAAACTATCAGAGTCACATGTATAAAAACTTTTATAGGAGGTATTCATACTTTCATCACTATTAATTATATCAGTTCCAGTATAATAGTCTCTAAAAAAATACTTTAAATGTAGTTTCCTACTAAATTTGAATACATCCCATTTGATATCCTGATTTCTAGGAAATACAGTAGGAATAAACTTTAAACTGCAGTTTAAACCGCCATTTCACAGTCAGTCAAATCATGTCCTGATAAATTAATAACATAACTGTCCTGAGAGGATAAGAAATTATCTTTTACCTCTTTTATGTCCCCTCTGGAGATAAAAGTCTCTTTGATAGTATTCTTGCTGTTTGCGAGTCCTTTTTGTACCCTGTTTACCTCCCCTGAAGCTATTGTTGACATGACGAAAAGTTTACTGAAAGTGTTCTGTTTGTTGTGCAGGCAGTAAAACAGGGTACTCTTCTTGAACATCCAACTCTTCTTCCCCCGATGTAAAATGTCCATCTGAAAATGAGGAGTGATATGCATACGTGCCATCTTCCTGCTTTTGAAATCTCACGTGCTGACAAGCTTTCTTCTGATTGGCTTTAGAAATAAACGCCTTGTTATTCTCATAATCACGAAGATCTCAAAGTAATTTACATTTCTTTCTGTCTACCAGTTCTGTTTCATAATTCTTAAGTTTGGTATTCATATCACTTAAGAAAGCATCAAGTACATGAGCATATGTTCCTGAAGAGATGGTATTGCACATTTTTTTAATTTGTTCCTTCAACTCAAGATGTTTAACCTTGTCACAATCTAACAGGATATCCACCCATTCTAATGTACACCTGTGTGCTGCTGCTACCCAGCGTTTATGAAATTGCACATCAGTAGCATTCTGTAGATCAAAGGGTAGAGTAGGATCTTTAAAAACTCTAAAACCCCTCGGTGTGATATCTAGTTCTATGTATTTTTGCAGTCCAGACATATTAAAGAAAGTAGATGTCTCTTTCAAAATAAACTTCTCCAATTGATCAAAGAGAGACTTACTTTCTTCTGACATAGAAGTAGGCAGTTTTCTTCCAACAGTATCAAATGGATTCTGACAGCGTTTGTTTCTGTCCTGCTCCCATTTATCCCATGTAATAGTGGCTGTCGAACCATTCACAGCCCCATGATTTACTTGCACATTACGGTCTGGAGCAGAATTAAGAAAACTGTCTAAAGATAGCTGGAAACCATAATCAATAGTCTCTCGAAGAACATGAGGCAGATTATATTGTGGGTCTGTGGCTATGAGCACAAAATATATATCACCACAAACCAGAACAAAATAAAATAAAATACGACCAGCCACAGATACCACAATGGATTTATTGTTCCAAACAAGAATTTCTCTTTCTCTGACGTGTCGGCTAAATAACCCTTCAAGGAGTAAAGAAAGCATCTTAAAAAACTTACTTAAATACTAAAAAATATAAAAATAAAACAATTAAACAATTAAGCAATGAAATCAACAGCCTCTAATTTAGCTCTTCATTTAACCCATATGGGTAAAGAGTGTTGAACTTAAGAATATATACTGCTTCCTTAAACTGAAGCAGTTTTTTAAGATTATTATTGTCGTAAAATGACACATTTATTTTCTCTAAAATAGTACCTTGTAACCCTTCATTTGTCACTATTGTGAAACTGTTGAAAATGTATTGCTACAGAACTTTCTAGTTTCTGGTTATAAATGTCCCTTGCATGCTCCAATATTCTAACTTTAAAAGCCCTCTTTGTTTCTCCAATAAAAAATAAATTACAGGGGCATTTAAGAGCATACACCACACCCACAGTATCACAAGAAAAGTTGCTACAAGTTTGAAATGAAATATTATTAATAGTAGAAAAACTTTGAACTATAAATTTACATGCTTTACACTTATTATAACAGATAGTCCCTATCGAATGAAAATTGCGTAATACATTAGTAGATGGCAAACAAAATCTGCCTTTAACTAAGAAATTATGAATATTTCTCCCCCATTTATAAGAAATACCCAAATGAAAACAGGGAGGATTAAACTTCCCTGATATAGAAACATATAGAAAAGCATCAATATCTAAAACAATCTCAGAATGGATAAGTCCAAATTTCTCTGCAAATTGGAAATAATTACTAACTGTAATATCAACAAATGAATTTGATTTACAAAACAAATTCAAATAGATAAAAACAATTTGCCATGGCACATATGTATTAGTATGCAATATAACATAACTAAAGCCACAAAAACTCATATGATTAATTATTACATTAAATCATTTAGGAAAATTATTAATGCAAATATAGATTTAAAAACCTGGTTTGATCTTTTAACACCATTTATAGTCACAAAGAACTTTCCACATAAAATATATAGAGAAATTATTGATTCCTGGGAACAGAAAGGATTTGTTTGCTGGCTTCAATGTATCAAAGAACTAAAAGTTTTAGATATACAAGTAATAAAAACAACATACAAAATTCCACAACAGGACTGGCTAATTTTGTTTTTATTTTTATCTGTTTATTTTATTTATTTATTTTGCATTTGTTTACCGGTATAGTCTGACTGGATACATGTCCATTTTCAGTGGAGGCCCAGGGAGAAAAGCTCCACATAGATAAATTTGCATAGATTACACAGAAGTTAGCAGACAATTATAAAAACAAAGTGATTATATACAATGGCTTAGTAGTGTTCCCTAGTAGGGACTCACAATTCTCATGGACAGGCACAATTAAAAGTAAAAGACATCAGATTGGAAGCAGAGCTTGGTGACATACAGCATAGTTATAAGTTTTGTGAGTTTGGACCAGTAGTTATCAGCTGACCATAGGGATCTCAGGTTGCTATATGGTTCAATAATATTTTTAAGTGAGGGGGTATCCTCAGGGTGGTACAAAATTTTATGCGCTATTAGGGTTGATTGAATTGAATTAAGCTGGGCAGGTCTAGCCACTCTAGTTGTTTAAGGTTCTGGCAGTGGTAGGTTCTATAGGTGGAGCCAGTGGCGAATCTGGCAATATGATTGTAGCTATGGGACAGCTTACCTAGTTCGGATTTGTTGAGGTTTCAGAGTACAGGCAAGGCATATAAAAGAGTAGAGAGTAGGTGTGATCGGGCAATTGCAGTCCTAGCCAGTGAGGTTAAAATGTCTTGTTTATATACAGTGATCCAAGCTTCTTATTGATGGTCTGTATGGTTTTGTTGACCTGTAGGTCAAATTTGAGATTATTGTCTATGATAACCCCTAGCAGTTTGGTGTGATGATCTAGGGAAATAGTGGTACCATTGTTAGATGTGACAGACCTTTACAGAGTATTCTGTCATATTCACAAGATTTTAGTAGAATAATTATCAATTCTTCATTTAAAGAAATACCTACATTTATGAAATACATATATGAAATCATATATGATGACTTTGACATGGGAAACGGTATTTCAAAATTTTACAAAATATTCATAAAATAGATAAATTTGCATAGATTACACAGAAGTTAGCAGACAATTATAAAAACAAAGTGATTATATACAATATAAATCACCACCCAAAACCTCATATTGGAAATACATAACAAAAGGACACTCAATGCAGTTAACTTAAGATAGTAAAAAAATATATCTTATTATCGATAAAATATGCATCCTTTACACAGTACTGGAAAGTATTTAATTGGAAATGGTTGCACAGAGCATTCTTAACCCCAGACAGAATCAATAAAATTATTTCTTCCGTAAAAGGAATATGTTGGAGATGTGAGCTAGTACACAATGTAGATTGGAACCACATTTTCTTTGTGTTAAAATGAAGCCATTTTGGAATGGTATTAATAACTTTCTACAAGCTTTATTTAATGAATCATTTTATTTAACTAAATCTCTTGTATTATTAAATGTGAGCGAAGGTCCTCATTTGAATAGGTTAAACATGTATCTAATATGGACTATACTTGCAATTTTAAAGAAGTGTATAACAAGAAGAAGGAATACAAACACAATACCAACTTTGGAAGACTTCTACAGCCTACTGAAGACCATAGCATTACTGGAAATTAAAATTAAAGAACTAAGAATTTATCCAAAGCCATTTATCAACAACCCTTGGGGAAAAGTCTTATTGTTGATTGACACTATACAATAATTGATCAGACACTCTCATAATGGAGTGGGCATACTTATAAAGTAACTGTATACATTAAGATCTGTTAGTGACATGCTAATGTAAATAGTGTACATAGTTACTTAAGACGTTATGTATAAATACTATGGAATTCATTCAAATGTATTTGAAAAATAAAAGAAAATTTGAGAAAAAAAAGAAAAAGTGCACTGTCTGTCTTTAAATAATTATACATTGTAGATTTTTCTATTAAATATTTTAAAGTATTAAAGCTGCTAGAGAGGCTTCTATCTCTTGTTCACTTCCCATAATTCAATTGTTGAACTGTTTGCCATTGTACCTTTAAATTTTGCATTCCCTTAGAATATCAAGAACTCTCAACATTAATTGCTTGTATCTGCAGACAGCTTGCCTCCATGTAAAAGTACTCACCAATGAATCTTTATAAATTGCACTCAGAACAGAATGTACAGATACCTTTAAAGCAGACTTCTTGACTCTCACAAAGCATTTGCTAATGGGAAAAAAGACAAGCTAATATCTTTATATATGTAAGAATCTTTGCATTTTTCATGGCTTTCATCATTTTTGTCTTATTTTTCAAGCCTACTTGCTTACAAAAAAATGTTTATAGCTTAAGCCAAGGGCCATAATCTAGCCATTCACTCTTGTAAAAAGAAGAGAACATATCTTAATTCTACATGTAATGTAATCGGTCCACATTTATACCCCACTTCCACCCCAGCAGTGCAAGATCACAGGATAGTAACATTAAACTTGCTTTTGTCCAGCCTTTCTTCTCTTGTAATATTTTAACAACTATATTTGTTACAACTAAAAAAGTGCTTGCTTTCTTTAATATTTTAACACATACAACATACATTGACCCCCCCCCACTCAACTTTGAAAATACCCCTGACTACACACTATACAAAACTGCTTTACTATATATATGGCATGCAGTTTATATCATGAAATGGTTTTATACATATACTAAGAACAATTGTTTTACTTACAGCTACTTTTTCCCTTTTAGTGCCCTTCTAAACATTAATGACATAAAGTGGGATATATGCTTTACAATTCATCATAAGTTTAACAAAGCCAGTAAAAGTTCATTCTTTCTTAGTCACCTTTTCCTGCAAAACCATATTTCACAAATGTGATTATTATTTATAGTCTCCCATTTATTCACTGATTTTAGTGCTGCTTGTCTTCTTCCTAATCATCTCCGTCTCCCAACACCAGACTCTTGTTCAAGCACAAGGTACTCCTGATTCTTCTGCATTTTTTTTCTGTCTCTCAAGCATTTTCCTTTGGGACATTGGAAAATGTTTCACTGAAAAGTCTCTCTATGAGCTTTACTGTAAGAAGAATGAGAAACAGAAGCCTTTTTATTTCCTGGCTCAGTTTTGTTGGAAAAACATTTCTATTTCCTTCTTAGCCTGTTCAAAATCAAAAAATGTCTATGATCATCCAGGAAAAATATTCTGAAGACAGCTGGATACAGCAGTTTGAATTTCTCACCTGCCTCTTGACATTCCCTGACTACTGGCAAAAAATTGCTTCTCGTCTGCCTGGTGTAGAGTGAATAATCATTTTCCACAAACATTTTGCAGTCTCCAATTGTTATACTTTTCACTTCTGCCATAGTTTTGTCATGATCAACTCTTTCATCTGATATGACTGCATCTTTGCTAATAGAGGTAGGGTGGAATAATGGTTAAGGTCTTTACCTCTCAGATACAAGAATACAGGTTTGATTCTGACCTCTGCTTATTGGCTAGGCTCATAATAATCTGCAGACTGATACCCTAATATTTACCTTTGAATCTATGAATAGAGGTTGTAGCTGCTTTCTTGTGACTAGGTTTGGACCATAAACTAAATTTGCCCATTCAATTAACAAATCCTGCTGTGGAATGCCAGCCCAATTATTTATTTGTTCTTTCATAAAATTAATACACTCTGTTCCTTCCAGTTTCTCTGGCACAGTATAAAATCTATTTTTTTTCCTGTAGGTTCATAGGTTGATACTAGGCTATCTGCCCTAGGGCATTTATAAGCCTAGCCGGAGCGTGTTTGGCTTTCACCACCCTTTTAGATTATTAGACTGTGCATTTGAATAGTAGGTCACAGAGGAATAGCCCTTTTACAGTTAGTTTATTGTGCCTCTGTCTAGCAGGGACCCAGAAGAGATCCCAGGGGTAAACTTACGATCTCTCATCCACTCGTCAAGATTTCTCTTGAAGAGGGCCAGTGAGGGGCTCTGCCTAACTTGGACTGGGATTTTGTTCCAGAGTGAGGGGAGCCTGTGGGATATGAATCTCTCCCTCCAGCATGTCCTATTTATTTCTATGCTGAGGTTTAAGTCCCTGGAGCATGTAGCTCTAAGGGATTTGGATTTCCTGAGGTGGAGCATGTCCATTAATTCTGGGTGGACATGGCTTTATACGTCAGACACAGATCGCCTCTGAGTAGGCGGTAAGCAACTGAGTAGAGCTGGAGTTTCTTTAGACGAACTGCATAGAGCATCTGTTTGAGTCCCTTGATCCTCTTGGTGAGGTACTTTTGGGGTCTTTTCAGTTGCTGCAGGTGTCAGGTAAGGTACATCCCAAATGGGGCATTGTATTCAATTATGGGCCTGATGAGTGATACGTAGAGTGGCACAATGACCTCTCTTGATTGAGATGTGAAACCTTTCATGATAAGGTGGGCTATATAGAAGGTCTTCCTAACCACTTTGGCAACGTGATTGTCAAAGGAGAGATTACTATCTACTTGGGTCCCCAAATCCCTAATTACTTCTTCCGTACTTAATGGATTACCACCTATGTGGTAATTTGTAGGCACTTTGTTTTTCCCAAAGGGGATGACTATGCATTTTTTGGCATTTAGCTTTAGGCCATGGCTCTGGCACCAGTTATCCATCTCTGTGAGACCCTTTTGGAGGATGCTTGTGTCAGCCGGAGAGTCGATTATGGCACCCAGTTTGCAGTCGTCTGCAAACTTGGTCAGCCATAGTCCTCCCGTGTTAGCCTGTACCTCAGAGAAATATATACCGATCAAGAGAGGTCCCAGGACTGAGCCTTGTGGGACGCCACTTGTAACTGGTTTAGAGTCTGACATGGCACCTGCAATTCTAACCATGTGGGTTCTATCCTTGAACCAGTTTGCAATCCATCTTGTGACATACGGGTTGATATTTAAGCTGGTGAGCTTATTTATGATGCCTGAGTGGGGTATTGTGTCAAAGGCTTTTGCGAGGTCCAGGTAGGCTGTGTGGACTACCTTCCCTTCATCTATGGCCCTGGTAACTGTTTCAAAGAAGTCGACCAGGTTTAAGAGGCAAGATCTGCCCTTAAAGAAGCCGAATTGGGTAGAATCCAGTGTCTGGAGGTTCCCAATGTCTTTGTTTATGAGTACCATGATGATATGCTCCATGTTTTTGCAGACCAGGCTAGTCAAGCTTATAGGGTGATAGTTTCCAGGGTCCGTTGTGGCACCTCCTTTGTGGAGCGGGACCACAGTTGCTGTACGCCATTCCTTGGGTACATATCCTGTAGTAAGGCTGAGATTGAACAGTGACTTTATATGAGGGTTGAGTTCTTCTTGAAGCTCGTGTAAGACGCAGCCCGGATCAGTAGGGTGTTAAGTGTTTAAAAGAGTAAAAGTGGGGTTTAGTGCTTATGTTTGTTGGTGTTTTGCTTATAAGATTACTTATAAGTGCAATTGTAAGGCTTTAAAATGAAAATAGAGTGCTTCCTTTGAGATTTAGATCAGTTCCAAGGGAAAAAGTGAAGAGCAGACTCTGTGGAGCCAGTAATAGTTTAAACCTGTTTAAGCAGTGCTGCGCTATGCACAAAACCGCTCAAAACCACGCTAAAGCGGGTTTTTAAGCAGGGGACTTAAAAGAGCTAGGAATTAGCCCAAAACCGCCAATAAACAACAAGTTTCTGGGCTGAGATCACTCCTCCAGGGACAGATAGGCTGCTCAAAGCTCCCCACTCCCACTGGTGAACAAAGAAGCTTCCTTCTATCCAAGTAAGGATATGGGCAACACAGGAACTATTCTAAAGTCCAGAATACAGCAATACCTGTATTAGGGACTATTCTAGCTCAGGAAAGGTGGGAAACAAGGATTTTTTTTTTGTTTTTTTCTTTTTTTCTAGGCAGACAACAGACAAAGTGCACAGTAAATACTTTACACAGGTTAGCACACTTGAGTGAGCAGCCTCAACAGTTAAATCAAACAAAAAGACAATTTCAAAGTGCAGGTAATATTAAATGCACTAACAAGCTTATTTCAAGCAAAAGAGCAGTTTTAACTCGCTTTTCGGCAAGAATAGACAGTCACACAGGTAAAAGCAGTAAAAGGTACTTAAATCAGGTAGCAGTCACTCTTTTTCATCTCTCTGCTACTAGCACCACTCTGCAGGACCATGAGGAGCTTTGCTGAGTCGGAACAAGCGCAAAAAACGCACCAAAGCGGGTTGTTAAGGAGGGGACTTGAAAGAGCTAGGAATTAGCCCAAAATGGCCATCTATGCTGTCTCTTCTAACTCTACCATTTTAAAACAGCTCATTTTGAAACGTCTGTTACTCAGAGAGCCTCTTTTCATTTCAACATCTGATTGTTGCAGTTTTATTGGTTCATCTAAATGGCTAGTTAAAGCTTCTTATATTTTTTCCAGCCTTTTGTTATTTGAGTTGACATCCTACAATGTTTTATTTTAATCATCTACAAGTACATTTCAATTATTTTGTTCCTCTAAAGTACTGGAACTTGAACTGCTTTTTGTTTAACAGCTATAGCATTCTTCTCAGATAGTCTTTTCTTTTCACTTTTTCTGTTTGATTTTCATTCAGGTTCTCTAAATGTCTTCTTTGCTGACACGCAGGCAGTGCACTTACTAGCCAGTAACTGAATTTTATTCAAGCTGCCAATATCATAGCTTCTTATTTCTCAGTTTTGTTTTTCCACACTGGAAAAGATGAAATTAAGCTGCTACTCAGTGTGCAGTCATATTGGAAGTCTCCATGATACAAATAATGCTCGGAATTTTTGCCCATACTACTGCCACTCCTTAATGATTCTCTTTTGCAACCAGTTACCAATATCAAGTTATTTTAATGATTGTCACCTACTACCAGTTACTAACACTAAGTCATCTGTCTATCGTTTCCATTTTCTTCCACTAACTTTATATATCCAACCTATATTCATTTCTTTCCTTAAATCATAGTTTATACTTTTCTTTTCTGATTCACATTTATAAGTCTGAACTTTCTCATCCATGCAGGAATAAACTATTGTTTTTATTTATATGACAGCAGAATTATTGATGGATATTTCTTAATCGTTCTGATTATCAACTGAAATCAGCTGTTGTTTCAGAAATATTCTCACTTCTGGTAGGCTGGATGATTATGTATCAAATGTTTGTCATAAATGTAGATTTGATTGCATATACGGTTGTTTCATCAAATAGATCCAGTTTGTCTACTATTTCTAAATGTTATGTGCATATGCTTTCAATAAAATCTGTAAGTGTATATGTTAATTTATATATTTTGCTTGTTCTCATTCTTATGTATAGAGTTTTTCTCCTTGGCATTCTGCTAAAATAGTTTCTCCTCAATTGGAACTTATTAGTTAACAAATGCAAATAACTAAGCAAACAAATACGAGCCAATGTATTTTTTTGTAAAACATTTAAAATACCATATCTGAGAGATGGTTTTAAATGTAGTCTTCTCCCCTAACCAAAGGATTAAGATTGCTAACGGAAAAGTTGTCATTATATCAGACTGCTCATTTGCCCTATTCTCATACCACCAAGAATTTTTACCAGACGTCAGGGAAGCCAAGGTGCAGGGCTACAGAATGCAACCTTGTTTTCCAGCCTTGTTTATGATAGATATCTGAAAGACTGAAATTTATTTAAGGCATACTTGGAGAATCAATTACTTACCTAGAAACACAAAATTCCATAGAAGGAAAAATAGTTATGAGCATCTGCCAAGTGAATGAGGTAGCATGAGATAAATGTGAGTTAAAAAATATGACCCAAGGTCTCATAATCACCTCATATTGGTAATGGAAATTCCAGGCTGACAAGACACTTGCTGAAGCCAGCTTCACCTATAATAACTTTCTTTATCACAAAAAGAAACATAGACAATGCCTGTCAGTAGATTTGCCATTGGCAATAAGCAATCCAGATCTCTCATACTTCATTGGTTATCTGCTATTAGAAGTACCACCATGCTTGCCCTACTGACAGGAAAATAAACATATCTGGAAGACAAGTACAAGCTAACTTTGAACTCTTGCCAGATGAACGGATTGTTATAAATGCTTTGGTACAGAAACAACAAGTTATGTGAGCAGCTGCAGACAAAATAGATGTCATGTCATGCAATTTCTTATCAAGGGTTCCTCACTGAGTGTTTATGCTGCTGGAATAGTGTGCAACCTTTTACAATGCCTTGTAAGAGAGAAAAATATAACACCTGTAAAATTGATTTTGCTGTCATCTTCTTGGCTGCACAGGCTTGCCATATTCTGTATTGCCAACATTTTTTTTCAGCTAGTAAATTCCAAGCAACAACAGCAGTATAATTTACACCCAGAATTTGGCTCTGCAGCTAAAGGTAGCCTGTGTAGCAATGTATTCATGTAGCTAAAAGCATTGGTTCTGTATCTTTTTACAATGAGAAAGTAAGAGATTTGAGTGACTTAAAAGCAAGAGACTGCAGATTTCTAGCCCTGAAGACAGATTAATTCCAAAAGCAGTTTAAATGTCATCTTCCCTCTCATCATTTTCTTCTCTATGGGGAGGGTACTATTGCCTCAGTGGGTGACAGAACTGCAACTGCAATGGGAGTCAGGCAGTAGCTGAAGCCTATTATATGTGGTCAACGCAAAAATAATGTCTGCTTCTGTGTTAAGTATTACTAATTTTCCAAAACTCCAGGACCTCACCTATCATTCCATCAAATACTCACATTACCACTTTCAGATTTAGGGACGATAGATATTCCTATTCTACCAAGGTGTTTTTACATCTATGTAGATATCATTAGGTCCTAAGTAAGGCCTGAAAACTTGTCTCTACTTGAAATAAAGCAAATTCTTAGACTTTCTTCTTGTTATTAGCACATGAATATATCAGCTTTATTCTGCCAGATGGTTATTATAATCATTTATTTTTTCTTGCTGCATTTTAGTCTTCATCTTTCAGCACAATAAGATACTTAACTTGCATTTACAGTTTGTAAGAATTGCTGTAATTCTACTGTTCAGTATTTGTTAACAATTCTCCATGTAAGGGGCAAGTCTGCATTTTAAATTATTCAGGAGAATAGATAGGAGTCACAACAGTATGCTTTCATTAATTGGTTGGGAAGTTAGTTCAACAGATTAAGGAACAGCACCAACAGAAAGCCACAGGCACAATTCTGGATAAAACCACAAACTTTAATCACAAACACTAAAAGCATAAACACATTAATGGTTCACTGCATTTTCGTCTATAAATAGAATTCCTTAGATGCATAAAATCAACAGAATACAGGAGTCTTTTTAAATACTCTAACGCCAAAATACAGCAAACAATTATCCAGTCAAACAGCCAATAACATAAGCAAAAATAGCCTATACTGAGCAACATAGCTTGTGAATGATAAAATCATGTTAGGATGATAGAGTAAATAATACAAGACATGATACCATTATAAAAAACAAAAGGCATAATATAATACAATAAAATAATATCAAATATCATACTAAACCTTGATTTTCATAGAGAGAACTCAATCTAGTGGCTGAACATGGGTACTCCCTTACCAAATATATTAAAATTCTAATAATGAAGTTAACTAAAAATGTATAAAGAATACATCTTAAAATCCTAGATACTGTACATATATACACACATACATACAAATGTTTCAAGCACGGGCATTAAAATATCTAAACTAGTACTTGCTTTAATGTAATTTGGTAGTCTGTTCCAAGCATCAGCTACTCTGTCAGAGAACCAATTAGTACACGTCCCATTCCTATAGAATCTTCTACATAGGTTATCTGATGATTCTCTAGTACTTTTTGATAACCCCAAACATTCCCAGAGATAGTTGTCCCTAAATGCCCTATATACCTGAATAAGATCTCCTCTTAAATATCTGTAAGAGACAATGTACAAGTTCAGATATTTTAGTCTTTCATAATAACTTAGATTTTCACATCCATGGATGCTGTTGGTATATTCCTGCTGTACTCTTTCCGTTTTATTTATGCTTGTTTTCCTATAAGGTTTCCATATTGTTATTCCATTCTCAAGTTTGGGCCTAATGTAACTAACAAACAATGGCTTCATTATGTTTGATTTCCTAGATTTTATAAATCTTTTTATACAACCTATAATTCTATAACTATCATTAGCCAATTGGTTGATATGATTAGAAAAACTCATAGCTGAATCTACCCATATACCCAGGTCCTTAAATGAGTCAACAGTTTCAATCACTGTGTGATGCATTAAATATTCACCTGTCAGTTTATGTCTCCCAAATCTCATATGCTTAGTTTCTGATGTATTTATCAACAAATTATTCTCCTGTGCCCAAATGGTCAATTTAGTTAAATTATTTTGCAGACATGCCTTATCTCTAACACTTGTAATCAGTTTACCCAATTTCAGGTCGTCAGCATATAGACTGTAGAACACCTCATATGAAAAAGTAAGGTCTGAATGATACAATCTAAACAAGTAAGGGCCTAGGACAGAGCACTGTAGGACACCTTGACTGTAACCAAGGATTTCACCTGTCCAGTTGGTGTGTGATACTTGCCAGGTCCTATTTGTAAGCCATGCAGCTATCCATCTTATCAACAGTACATCAATACCTAGTTGTACTAATTTATTGATCAGTGTTTTGTGTATGACCCTGTCCAATGCTGAAGTCAAATTTATATAAATCACATCACAGCACACTTTTTCATTCATAGCTGTATTGTAATAGAGCATCATGTTACAGGTGGTAATCGATCTGTTTTCAACAGATATTGCTGTATATGCTGATATATGGTTTCAAGTCCCAACATATCCAGTTCTGACAATAACTTATCCAGTATTACCTTCTCCATTATTTTTCCACAACATGAAAGTAGACTTAAGGGTCTATATGATTCTGGGTTTGTCCTACTCTCCTTTCCCTTAAAGACAGGTTTATCAAGTGCATGTCTCCAATCTCGAGGAATCTCCCCATATTTATATGACCTAGTGAATAATAGATATAATGGTAGTGTAAGTTTTTGCTGAAGTGTTCTCAGGTCATTGTTACTTATTCCGTCTCCTCCCTGCACTTTGTTTGGATCCATTTAGCACAGTTAATTTTAAAAATAATCTAATTTAATTCAAATATCTAGGGTTACCTGGATGTCACTAGGATAACTTACCCCCCCCCCTTTTGTGGAACCAAACTGTTTTGCATAAGATTTTGTAAATATATCTATAATCTGTTGTTCCTGAGAATAAATTTTAGAATCTGCACACAGTTTATCAATTTGTGCATCTTTACTCCTTCCACATCTTATGTATCTATAAAAAGGTTTCCTATTATGCTCAATATCTTTATATAAATTTTCTTCAAATTTTTCTTGATCTTGTATAACACTATGCTTAATCTGTTTGTCCAGCTTGTTTATTTCAGTTTTCAAAGTTTTAGTTTGACCTCTCTTCCATTTCTTATATTTTTTGTCTCTCACCTTAATCAGGTATCTTGTTCTTATGGAAATATACCCCCCCCCAAAGTTGCATGCCTAGATCCTGATGTTAAACACTTTTGTTGACTTTTTGCACTCAATTTCTCTTTCAAAACTTTCCGCATTCCATCTGTGTTTTTTTCACTGAACACCTCACTCCAGTTAGCTTTATATAGTAACTGTTTTGCTTCCCTATAATCTATAATTAACCTTCTGTGCAGTGGCTTAGATTTCAGTTTGTCAGAATTATCTAGCAACAAATTAACCTTAATAACCCCATGATCACTGCACATCAATGGTGGTAAAACTTGATTTGAAGTTACAGTAATTTCTTTGGGAACACAAACAATATCTAGTATATTCCGTTCCCTGGTAGTTTTTTTTACAATCTGAAGCATTTGTTGTTCCTGAATATACTCTGTGAATAATTTATTTACTAACGTTATTGAATCAATATTATTCCAGTCTGTTTCTGGCAAATTTAAGTCCCCAGCTAATATTAATCTTCCCTCTTGTGTTTCATGTAAGAAATGTATGAATTCCTCTAGGTCATCTGCACTTGACTTTGGTGGTGTATACACTCCAACAATTGTTATATGTTCCAGGGGTGTCTTTATTGCCACAGTTGCACAGTCTCTAGTATTGGTGTTATCACTGAACATGTAATAATTACAGGTCTCATAGCTATCTTTATGTGTGTGATAAAAGGATAAAATAAAATACTACTTGTCTTAAAACATGTATATAAATATAATCAAGGTATTATATAGGTGTAAGTGTCTGTGCATGTGTGTGTGTGTGTGTGTGTGTGTGTGTGTTTATGTGTGTGTGTGTGTGTGTGTGTATATATACATATATATATATATATATATATACAAAATTCACAATCTGGCTGTTCTCATTTTTAACACTGGAACTAATGAGACACTCATTGAGTCCAGGAAATCTATTAGTGTCCAGGATCAACTGCCACTGTAAGTCTTTGCATTCTATAGTGATTTGCCAAGGTCCACCTCTTGTGTCAATGGAAACTTCTTCTAAAACAAAAAAACAGAACTTAACCTTTTCACAAATTAACAAGATTTTCTGTATGAATGTGACATACTAAGTGAGATGTTTCAAGAAAGAGGGTACCCCCTTACTTTAATAGAAGATATAAAAATGGAGGTTGTAAGGGGAAGGGACAATAGGTTTTCTCTAGTTTTAGGTAATGACATTAATATTGGTGAAGGTAATAACGAAATGGTTAATCTACCCCTAATAACGATGAGAATGATTTTAAAGGGGCCTTTGTTACCAGCTTTGATGCTGATAGTGGTATTTTTAAGATTATTTCTAAGGAATGGGCTTAGTTTGCATGTTTGTCAGAGCTGGAGGATATTTTTAAAACACCCCTCAAATTTATTTTTTGCAAGGGTCCCAATATAAAGCATAGTAGAAGGTAGCGGTCATGATTCTAATAGACAGAATGAGAAGAGGGTTGGGACAAGTGTGGAAGTTGTTCCTCATGTCCCTATATATTACAAGGGGGAGAGGTTTACATTACCATTAGGAAAAAACATTTAGGAACTACATCTTTTTCTAATTGTAATACTTTTGGTGTGGTGTATCTTGCCATGTACGAGATCTGTGAAGCTTTTTATGTGGGAAAAACAGAAAGGAAACTAAAAAACAGAATATAGGAACATTATTATGATATGAGGAACAAAAATGAAAGGAATGCATTATTTAAACATTCTATGATTTGTGAAAAGGCCATGTTCCATTTTTTTTTTTCGTTTTGTTTTAGAAGAAGTTCCCATTGACATAATAGGTGGATCTTGGCAGACCACTATAGAATACAAAGAATTATAGTGGCAGTTGATCCTGGAACCAAATATATTTCATTGACTCAATGGGAATGTCTCATTAGTTCAACTGTTAGAAATGAGAGCAGCCAGATTGTAAATTTTGTATGGATAATTATATAAATATATATATATATATATATATATATATATATATATATATATATATATATATATATATATATATATATATATATATCATCATCATCTTTCGGCTGTTCCCATTAGGGGTCACCACAGCAGATCATCTGTTTCCATTTCTTCCTGTCCTCTGCATCTTGCTCTGTCACACCAACCACCTGCATGTCCTCTCTCACCACATCCATAAACCTTATCTTAGGTCTTCTTCTTTTCCTGTTACCTGGTAGCTTCATCCTTAGCATCTTTTTCCCAATATACTTAGCATCCCTCCTAAGCACATGTCCAAACCAACGTAATCTTGCCTCTCTGGCTTTGTCTCCAAGCCTTCCAACCTGGGCTGATGCTCTAATATACTTATGCCTAATCCTGTCCACTCTCGTTACACCCAGTGCAAATCTTAACATCTTTAACTCTGCCACATCCAGTTCTAACTCCTGCCTTTTTGTCAATGCCACTGTCTCCAACCCATATGACATAGCTGGTCTCACTATCCTCTTGTAGACCTTTCCTTTCACACGTACTGGTACTCGTCTGTCACAAATCACTCCTGACACTCTTCTCCACCCACTAGGTGTGTGTGTGTGTGTGTGTGTGTGTGTGTGTGTGTGTATATATATATATATATATATATATACACACACTTACATTTTATTTTTGATGATATTTATATACGTTTTGTAGTATTTTATTTTATCCTTTTATCACATATCTAGGATTTTAGGATGTGTTTTTATAATTCATAAGAATTTTAATATCTTTGGTAAGGTCAATGTTCAGCCACTAGATGAAGTTCTCTCTATGAAAATCAGGGTTTAGTATTTTATTTGATATTATGTTATTGTATTTTATTATGCCTTTTGTTTTTTATAATAGTGCTGTGTCATGCATTTATGCTCATCATCTTAATGTGTTTTTATCATTCTTAAGCTATGTTCATCACAATAAGCTATTTTTGCATATTTTATTGGCTGTTTGTTTGGATAATTGTTTGATGTATTTTAGCATTAGAGTATTTAAAAGGACTCCTGTACTCTGTTGATTTTGTGCATATGAGGAAGTCTATTTATAGTTGAAAACACAGTGAACTGTTAATGTGTTTATGCTTTTAGTGCTTCTGATTAAAGTTTCTGGTTTTACCTGCAATTGTGCCTGTGGCTTTCTGTTGGTGCTACTCTTTTGGTTACTCGTACTTTTTAGCACCTTTTCTCCAGTTTTGTTATTCAGTAGAGTAAGGCCATGAGCTACTCCCTGCAGTCAAAGGTTTGATTTCTTCAGACTGTTTGTCTGCTGTGTAATTTTGAGCAAGTTATTTAAATGCACAGTGCTCTTGGGTAACTGAGAAAACTGGACTGGGCTCCTCAGTGGTCTCCTGAACTGCATGCCCTGCAACTACCTATGAACTTTGTTTCTGAGCATGTCTGTTGCTACTATCTTAGCCATAAGCTATCTTACATCCATTGATCCATTTTCTAAAACCCTTTTCTTGTTGAGATGTAAGGCGGTAGCAAAGTGAGCAGGGTAGACCAGATTTCCCTGTCCTCAGTAACAGTCTCTCACTCATCTGTCAGCATTCTGTGACATTATGAAGCAAGCTGTAAGATATAATATCTTCAGCACGTCTTGTATCTGCCACAGGACCTCTAGGCCTGCCCCCCCCCCCCCACACACACACACACAGTAGGAGCTAAGGAATCATTCTCACTTAGTACCTGAGGCCACCTGCCTGAAAAGATTCCCTACAAACAAGAAGACTAGTAGCACTTACTCAGAAGTCCTCCTGGATTGCCAAGCTGCTCATTTTATCATGGAGAGTGAGGCAAGCAGACCTGTTTAGGAACACCTTACAAGCCATTTGTATCTATGATCTCATACTTTTACTCAGTGTTCAAAGCTCATGAGCAGAATTGGATATGGTGGCATAGACAAATGAGTACATTGAGAACTTGTGGGAGGTTGGCATAATGGTTAAGGTGTTTACCTTACAGACACAAGTTGCAGGGTTTGATTCTCACGTGAGCTAATTGTCTAGGCTTAAAATGGTCCACAAGGGCAGTTAGCCTAGTACTAATCTATGAACCTATGAACTTCATCCTATGATGCAGGTCTCATTATACTACTGTGTTCTGCTAAAATACCTGCAATACTGCAAGCTGCTCTCATTTCACTTGTAGGGAGCAGTCAGTCCTTTTCCTGGAGTGAATCATGGTTTCTGATTGCACAGATTTGGGTTTCATTCCAGCTGTTGAGAATCATCAATGAACTTCTCAGGAGATCACAATTATATGAGATCAAATGAGCAACATCATCTGCAAACAAGATGCAGCCCTTATTACTCCAAACTGAGTTCCCATGAAAATCATGAACAAGAGGATAGACAAGACACACCTTTGCTTTAGTCCTACTCCTGTCTTGAATATACTGGACTTAACTAGAAGAATTTGGATACAGCTCTTGCTCTACAAATGCAGGGACTCTGCTACATGCAGTATACTGTTGTAGTGCCTCCCATAAAACATTTTGGGGTACATGTTCATATTTATTCTCCAGGTCCATGAAATATAAGTAGACCATGTTGGCGAACTTCTGTGGCCATGCAGTTATCTATGCACAGTGTAAAAGAGATGAATCACTGTTCCATGAGCAGGAAGGAATTCACATTGTTTATTCAGAATCAGAAGATATATTGTTAGGTAAAGACAACTTTCCAGCACTGCACCTTAGGCTTTTCCAGGGTGACTGAGCAGTGTGATCCCCTATAACAGTGACACTTCCTCCTGAACCACTTTTTGAAACTGATGACTACTACACCAAAATGCTGCTGCAAAGATAGTCCCTATCATCTATGCAGCAAATAATATTTGCATTAACCATGACATCCTCACAATATTCATGTGCATGTCATTTGATCAACAGCACTTTTATTGACTGTGAAATTACTGAATATAATTGAGTGAAACAACTTTCAGTGACAGTGGAGCTTTGTTTTATCTCTGTTGTATGATCTTAGAGTAGGTATTTTTAAATTCCCCCTATATGGTTTTCACCCATGCAAAAAAAAGTTACCTGAGGTTTGGTAAAAGTTGTTTCACTTTTTTTTTGTTATGTCAGCACTCAATAAAAGTAAATGTCAATTAATTGTCATATATATTAATGTTTAGCACATCCAATATTTTTAACTAGATCACACTGTTCCCATAACTTTCTTAAACTCTGAAATGTTTAATCACCACAGCGGTTTGGGAATTATCAACACATATATTTCATCAATATAGAGGATAAATTATATGCAAAAATATTTTATAATCACATTCAGCCACTTCTCATTCACCCATTACAGGCAGGTTTCATAAAGTGCCACATAAGTGCAGAAAGTGTTTGTACTTTAATAATAACCATGCAAGTTCAGAAGCTTTCTCCTCTACCTCAGATAGCAATATTTGTTGATTTCAAGAAAGATTATGAATCTTTAAAATGGGATTTACTTTGGGTCATTTTAGATGGATTTAGTTCACCTCCCAGTTAACATCTGGAATTAAGGCTCTATCTAACTTATCATGTGCTACCATTCTAACTAATGCACCTATCCCCCCATCTCTCTGTCTACTGAAAGGTACTCAGCAAAGCTGTCCACTGTATCCAGCCCTCTTTCTCTTGACACATGAACCTTTAGTCCAATACATTAGAGAGTTCCTCAATATGCATAAGTGGTGTATGATGAACTCTGAGCTGTGTGTGTGTGCTTGAGATTTTCAGAAGACCCTGTCAATAGCATTAATGCTATTCGTAACCTCTTAGACTTTTTTTCATGTTGTTTCTGCATTAATGATAAGTCAAACAGAGACTTATCGTGTGTTGCCAATCACCCTCAATCTATTTTTTCAGGATTTTCTTTCCCTTTCAGTGGTGAAAGAGCTCTCCTATTTTTTAGGTGTCTTCACCCCAACATACCAACCTTAACAGTTTTGAACCTATTGCATGTATTAATCCAGGTTATTTGTCATTGTACATGCTTGGTAAAGCTGACTTTACTGGAGAGAGTTAGTGCTTATTCAATAATGTGGATTCCAGTGGTACGATATTTTTTACACATGTAGCAACTCTCAATAATACTAAATTGCTGAGATCAAAAAGTTAACCCTGCAGTACATGTAAGACTCTAGATATTCAAAGACCCCCTCATTCTGCTATCGATGCCCTCATAGATTGGTGGGGTCTGGGATTCCCAGATCTTCCAGCATATGCAAAAGGTTCTACTATGCATAAATTTTGGTATGGATTGCATGACCCAACATTATGATCAGATTTGGAAGCTGAACTTAGAGGAAGCAGACCCCGAGTAATTTTTAGCTTGTATCCAAAATTGTTGCACATCTTTCTGAGCTGATGGCATGATGTCTATACAACCTTGTTAAAATACACAGAAATACAAGGCAAGCTTTAAAGACTATTAATAACTAAATAACAAATACCAAACCATGTCTTATAAGAATACATTTTATTGGATGTGTGTGTGTGTGTGTGTGTGTGTGTGTGTGTGTGTGTGTGTGTGTGTGTGTGTGTGTGTGTGTGTGTGTGTGCATGCATATACACATGTGTGTGTATCTATATATATATATATATATATATATATATATATATACATTTATACAAAATAATGATATATATAGATAAGATGTAGATATATATAAATGTACTGGTGATATGGAGATATGAGAAACATGGAGTACTGAATGATTTTAAAGAAAGAATAGTGTATATTTTGCCAAAAAGGAGAGCAAGAACCAGAACAGTACTTTAGGTTTGTTTGGCAAGAATGTGAATACTTGAAATGAGAATACTTAGTCAGCATAAGGAAATGGATAAAATCAAACCAGAAAAGATGTTAGAGACATAAATTTATGAAAAGGAGTTACAGAATGGCAATAAAGAAAACAATATATCATGGTATATGAAATGTACGTGGGAATGAATACTTAAGGTAGTAGTACATAAAAATAATAAAATAATTTTGGATAATGATGTTATTTGGGACAAATGAGAAACTTCAGAGTGGAGATTATTACATAAGCACTGGAGGTTGGTCGGAATACTACATGAGTAAGTTCCGATGAGAAAGGGAACATGAAGCAGAAAACATTAAGGAGGGCAGAGATACCTTTGAGAGATTCTTTGATGTCAAAAAGATTAAGACAGTCTTTAGTAAGTTAAATAAAATGATAAACCACCTGGGCTTGAGACGTACCAAATGAAGTGTATAAAATTCTACAGATAAATGTGCATATATTCTAACTTTATGTTGAGGGGAATAGTTAGTAATAAATATCCAGACTCTTGGAAGGGGGGTATAGTTATACTAAGATCATTTTCTTAATGTAAGAAGGATGTGCAGCATTAAATCTAACTGACTAGCTAGACAATTTAAATTTGCCTAAATAGAAGTTTTGGGAAAATGATTACAATTTATTCCCAAAACCTGTTAGAAGACTGCTATCATAAAATAAAACATATGATCTCAGCCGGCTTTAATTATCATATCACATATATAACAACAGCTATTTTCTGTATTAAATATCTTTCCAGTTAAGTAGGGTACATATAATCTATATATTTATTTCCATGTGAATATCTTACATAATACGTTTTAGCTGAGCAGTACCGAAGATCATTCTAAATGATTAAGGGTGATATTATTAATCTAAGTAAAAAAAATCATTATAATTTTGAGAATGACTGATTTGTATGATAATATTATATCATGCTTTGTAGGTAAACCAGACTTATATGAATCCTTGTATACTGATTTAATATAATTCAATAATTATAGCTAAGCTTTAATATCTATTTCTGCAATATTTTATATTGCTATAGACATACACTACCTGATACTGAGCTGTTAGCAAATCTACTACATCTAAATTATATTTACATATAATTTTGTCTGTTGAAAGAATTGTTCTTCCTTTTCAATAATTAAATAAGAATAGTAAACAATTTCTCCTCAGTTTCACAAGTTGCATCACATCAGAACCTTCAATAAAGTTTGGCATAAAGAAGGGTGAAGATATGGTATAATCAGTTTTTTAAGAACAGGATATTTATACATAATTTGTAAATATTTCAGCACTGTGTTTATGCAGTTTTAATTCATGAGTAGGAACACAGAAATGTAAGTTATTGTTTATTACCCATTAAATGCTACGGTCCGCAATATTAAGGTTGTGAAAAATATTTTAAACATCTTATTACATACTACATGCATCTCCTTCCATTTAGCATACTAGGTAGTATATAATCTATCATAATAATTTTAAAGATAGATAGTAAAATGTATGACTCAAAATTTGGAAATTCTAAACTTCCAATGTTCCATTTTCTAACTTGATGATGAAAAAATATTGGATGTTTATTTGGATAACAAATAAAGTTCATAATGATGTTATTCATTTCTACTTTTAAATTTTTACTTTGTGTTAGAGATGTGGCTTGGAAAATAAACAACATCACTGCACGGACAGACCAATATAGATGATGGCATAGAGTCAAGACAGACTCTGGAAAATGGTACCAGATGATGGCCAAAGGAGTCAAAAAGTTTGGTATGACAGCCATTGTGTAGGGGCAGGCTTCACATAAAAGCAATAATAATAACAAGATAGATAGATAGATAGATAGATATTCTATAGTACCTGCAAATCACGAGTATTCCTTTGACACATGCAAGGAACTCAGAGTACCTAAAATAAATCCAAGCAGGCAGGCACATTTAAAGCATGTAAACTCTGCTAAAACAGTATTCAGACAAAGATTGAATCTGAAATACTAGATGTGATTCAGCAGCATTAATTACTACAGTTTCATGCATTAACAAAAGACAGTTTCACTTTTGGAAATGTATTGCATTATCCCTCTCCAGCCATCGATGGGTTCCTCCCAACCTGCCTCATCTATTACCAAGGTTTTACACATGCAAAGTTTCCAAACAGCCTAGTCTAGAAGTGCGCAAGAAAACAGTAGCAAAGACAATGGAACAGAAGCCTTAACATTTCTCTGTACGTGTTGCATCTACATGATGTTTATCAATTTTAAATAATGAAGCTAGCTTGACCATTGCATTGGTGATAACAATCAGGAAGGACCAGAGCAAATGGAGAAGCCCATTAGAATTAGCAACTTGAGCAGATGAAAAGCTACATTTTCTGGTACATTCTGACAGAGCTGGACTTGATCTTCTTGCACCATTTGATGGGCATCTGTTAGGATACTAAAACAAAAAATGGCAATTATATGGTAGGCATTTATTTAGTAATTAAATATTTAAGGAACTGTAATAAATGCTTTCATCTTAAACTCATATTTACACAGACATTATCAGATTTGCCAATCAATAAAATTACATGATTTAAATAATGCAATGGTAAATTCACATGATCTCCAGGAACCATTAACATTCTAATAAACAATCAAACTTTCAAATAGCATATTATTCTAATGGTTCTCTGGCCTGGACTTTAAAACACACTTATAATTTATGGGTTCCTATTAAATCAGTGAACGCTTAAATAGTGAATGCTGCTTAATCAACCCTCTTTACTTGAAATGGTGAAATCCTGAAAGCACAGAACAGCAATTTTTTTCCCCAGGGAAAAAAATCACTGTGCAGTTTTTGGGACTTTGCCATTTCCTCCAAAGTGGTGCAATCTCGGAGTTAGTATATTTAAGTGGGGAGTGTGGGGGGCACAGCCCCCTACTTTATTTTGTGTTTGAGTTTGTTTTTTTTTTTTTTGTACTGAGCAGCAATTTTTTTCCCTGGGAAAAAAAATTTCTGTTCTGTGTGTCGACATTTTGGTGTTTTGACATTAGGGTTGATTATACAACGTTCGCTATATTAAGCATTTGCTGATATAATATAGACCCTAATTTACAACATCATTAAGTCTGAATGTGTACATGCATTAAGCATCAACTACCATTGCATTGCTTTATTGTCTAATGTTGTTTTGGCATCGCCATCTTCATGGCCAAATCTACAGAATCTAAAACAAAAATCAAAAATCTTTTCCAAATGGGATTTCACCTAAAATGCTTATCTAAAGCATTATTTTCATCTGACTTACCTGCACAGCATACATGTTATGCAATGATACCAGCAAATAATGTTGATTCATCAAAGGCAGTTTTATTGAATGCAAATAAAATGAAAACAGTTTGCCCAAGCAGCCTTCTGCAGACATTTAAAGATTTTTTTTTTCTTTGGAGGTAAGTAAGCTCCCTGTACGCCATATGGAAGGACACCCTCAGACCTGTTATTTTATATATATATATATATATATATATATATATATATATATATATATATATATATATATATATATATATATATATATATATATACCAACTCTGAGGTCACACAACAGAGGAGAAAAGGGCAATCTCCACTATCAATGAAAGTGTTTTGGTGAATTTCTTTTGTTTTATTTGCATTCAACAAAACTGCCTTTGATGAGATGAGATACTCCTGATAACAGCAGCATTGGTGGGTCACAGAACAACCTTACAGATTCCTAGTTTTTCTGCTCTTCTTGATCCACCAACTTCAGCTGCATTCAGGTAGTACTAAAATCATGAGACTATTTTTTTCAATTTTTGTTATAAAGGTATATTTGTTAGTTAATTACCTAAACTTCTTACTGAAAAACAAAAAAAATGTTCAGCAACTGTAGCCAAACAGAATCTTCTGAAAGCACTTCAGTCATTGGCATCAGTGTACAGTGTGATGCGACTTACTGTAACATTTTACCTGGGGGCAGTTAAAGACTGATCCTGGAGTGATATTTACAGTTCCACCCCACTCCTACATTATTCACTCACCTATTGCGTTAATCAAGTCAGTCTGCAGGAAACAGCACAGCTGTGCTTCATAGTGTGCCTGATGCTATATAAATTGGTTATTTGAAACCATATATTCCATCTTGTCTAAACTCTGAAAACATATGTACTACAGCTGCCTCTGGGCAAACAGAAAAATAGTCTGTCACTTATTAAATTGGATTTTCTGTCTAGTTGGGAAAGTGTACACAAGCAACAAAGTGAAATTGTCTCAAAGGAAGATAGATAAGTATTTTCTGATTTTCTGAGCAATCATTCAGTTGTCATATTTGCCATATTAATGCATCAATAGCCAGTCTGTCTCTGGGAATAGACTATTTCATGTTAATACTGAGTCCCCTGCTCATACTGCTAGAAAGCTCAGCCTATGCAGTTTCACCAGTAACACAGATAACTTTCCCAACAGCAATAAGATTATTTGCAATCTGTAAGGTTTAGTCTTAGAATTTTTGCCCTTCTTTAGCTGAAGTGCAAAATTGCTACTCTACTTGTATTTAAACCTAACCCCCCACATGTTCTGTTGATAGACCATACATTTATTTCTGTATTATTTTCATCAGCTGGTCCATAAACACATGCTCTACTCTTCTTTATTGCAGACACCTGTATCCTTTACTACTTGAATAGGGTTATTGTTTCTATATATAATTATTCC
The DNA here is from genome assembly GCF_019279795.1 of Protopterus annectens. Lineage (NCBI taxonomy): Eukaryota > Metazoa > Chordata > Ceratodontiformes > Protopteridae > Protopterus > Protopterus annectens. The sequence continues at coordinate 337,655,340 of NC_056730.1, forward strand.
TTTGATATACTCATCTGAAATGTTTAGTATTACAGCCATTAAAAACCTTGTCCTTAATATCCTAAAGACTGAGACCTTGATTTTCAACTCAAAGTCCAAAATACATTCCAACCTTTATTGTCTTTTCAGTTTTAATGGGACTACTGCCTTTCTTGAAATGTTCACATTACTTGTGCAACTGAATAATAGTTACTGCATTTTTCTGGAATGCAGATCCAATATAAACAAGTTTCATAAGAATACTAGCTTCATATTATAAGCCTGTTGGTTTCCTTAATTCATTCAATTCGACAGCTGTTATCCATAACATCTCCTGCTACCCCAACGAATAAGGCTATAACTTACCTCCATGTCAAAAAATATACTTACCTTACTGGAATGCTGCCTATAACAATGCATACTATGATTTAATCCCCCCAGAGGCCCTACCACTGCATTTGTATAAGACAAGAAGATATCAACATATCACTGAAGAAGAGTGCACTGCTTTATTCAAAATTCTAAAATGTGCACTGTGGTTTCCATGGATTGCTCAATTTAATGTCCTTATTTCTTTTTTTTCTTTCAAAAATTTCTTTATTGCAGTTTTTTAGATTACAACATATAAGGCATTATACAATAAGATACACACACAACATACAACAAAACATAACATTCTATATACAATATATACAAAGAAGTGACTTAAAAAATCCAGTTTTTGTACTAACCACATATTCTGCAGTGATAAGAAGAATAAAACAGTACCATTAGTTGTTTATTACATATACTAGGGAAAGTCAAACTAAAACCTCTTTATATAGGGTATGTATTTTTTAATCAACTTATCTACGCAAATATTTATAACATGACAATGTTAAAAAGGTTCTAATTATATCCTTATTGATTGTCTTACATATATTGCATATTTCACTTTTAGATTTAATATTTTTACCTCTTGAGAATGAAATCTAATAAGTATTCTCAATACTCTTGGTAATATTTATGTTTCTTAGTAACATATAGTAGCTTGTGGGAGGCAATGTATTTGATTGCTACATTTCTAAAACCTTCCCATGTGAGTGGGGTTGCAATAGTCCAATTTTTTATAATATAGAATTTGACTAAAGAACATATGGTGGTGAGGACATGCTGTAAGGCTCTGGGAAGATTATTCATATTTATGTGCAGTATAACTGTTTCCCAGGATAAAGTACTTTTTTGGCAACCCATTTTCTCTAGTCTTGCCCTTAGTGAACACCATAAGTTATGAACTTTATTACATTCCCACATAACATGTAGAATGTCTGCTCGTTGTTTCTTGCAGCGAGGGCATTCAGGTGAGAATTTGTTATTAAATTTACTAATTTTTTAAGGGGTAAAGTATGCATTACTGTTAATCATAAGTTGGGTGTAGAATAACTTTTTGAACGGGCTGAATTTCAACGTGTTTTCTATGGCATTTTTTTATTTTGTTCAGTAATTTGTGGGTTTTTCTCCTGCCAGTATGAAGAGAATAAAATACAATTCTGATGTTTTATATCATTTATAAGTTTATAGACTCTACAGATTGTTTTACCCTTTGTGGTTAGATTTTTTAGAATTAACTGGGACAAACTAGTATCTTGTTTATCAAAATTTTCAGTATAAAATTTAGTGTTTACAAGGTATTTGAGTGAGTTTATAATAATTACGTATTTCTTTGGGAGATTTAATTGCTCTCATAATTGTGTAATATCACATTCCTTCCATTTATAAATTTCCCATACTGTAATATCTCTTATTAAGGGATACTCTTGCAAGTTTATCAATTTATTATTTAGTAGCAAATTAAGATTAAGGTGTATAGGTTGCAGTAGAAGGAGGGCATTTAATAATTGTACAGATGAAAAGAGCTTTTGAGTAGTTAAAACCATTTGTTTAATAAGTGGATGTAAATTCTTAACATAAACAGAGTTTTGGTTTAAGTTTAAGAATAGGAGAGCCCAAGAATTGCACCCAAGTGTCTTAATTTGCTCATATCAAATTCTAGACCATAAGGGGGACCATACATCTGTGTTTGATTCATAATTTAAGATTTGACATAGTCTATATGCCTGGATAATACTGTAGTATAATTTAAAATCAGGTAACCCTAACCCACCTTTAGATTTAAGAAGTATAAGCTTTTCATATTTGATTCTAGTAGATTTAGGATACCAAATAAATCTGGATATACTTCTTTCCATGTCTATAAAAAATTTTTGAGGTATAATTGTGAAGGTAGAGTTCATTTGGAAAAGAATTCCTGGTAGCATGTTCATCTTAACGATACTGCTTTTTGATAACAAAGACATATTGATATTTTTCCATCTGTTCATATCATTTTTAATAGTATTCCAGGTATGGGTTAAGTTATTTTTTTATAATTTCACTAAAATTGGGGAGTATATATTACCCCCAAGTATTTTAGTTGATAAGTTATCTTTATTTTGCTCTCCAGGAAGTAAAAGTGCATATGTCCTAGGGGATTTAGTGGGAAAAGTTGGGATTTGTTTGGATTTAGTTTGTAATTTGAAATCTCTGAGAATTTTTCAGTGGCTGTCAGTATTTTAGGAAGATCTGTTGTGGGGAGTTGTAGGTATATATTTAAGTCATCAGCAAATGCTGAATATATAATGTTAGCATTTAATACTTTTGGAATGTGTAGAAAAGATTTCTGTGATATATAAAGAAGTAGGGGTTCTAGGTATAAATTAAAGAGGTAAGGAGAAAGTGGACACACTTGTCTCGTGCCATTTGAAATGGGGATAGGTTATGTTTTATTATTGTTAATCTGAATGGAAGTTGAGGCCATCTGATATAAACCCTTAACTTTATTAATAAATTCTTTAGGAAAACCAAATAAAGGCATAACATTAAATAAAAAGTTTAAATTTACTCTGTCGAAAGCTTTACTAGCATCTGTGGCAATAACGTATTTGGGATGTTTATCTGTTTTAGTAATCTGATAGCTGTGTCTAGTAACAGAGTGTTATCACTTGTTTGTCTATGTACCATAAAACCTAACTGACTATGCGATATAATAGGGGGAAGTATATTCTTCAACCTTTTAGCTAAAATTTGAGCAAAGATTTTAAAGTTAGTATTTATGAGGGCTATTGGTCTATAATTAGTGGGATCCATTGGGACAGAATTCGGTTTAAGTAGAAGGATGGTCTTAGAATTATTTATATACAAGTCTGTTATCCCATGTTGTATTATATAGTTATATACTTTAAGTAGGATTTTAGAGACCGGTTCTGAGAATATTTTATAAAATTCAGAGGTAAATCCATCAGGTCCTGGAGATTTACCTGGCTTGAGATTTTTTATTGCTTCTTTTATCTCTGTTAGGTGTAGTGGTGTCCCTAAAAGTTTTTGTTGTTCTTGTGTAACTTGTGGAAATTTTAAATTTTGAACTCATTAAATTTGTCATTTGAGGGTGATAAGCGCATGTTGTACAGCCTTTTCTATATGTTCTCAAATACATTTAATATGTCTTGGTTTTCCTGAAATTTATGTCCTTCATAATGTAATTCTTTAATTTTTGGTGGGCCACTCTTAATATTTATTAGCCTGGCTAGAAATCTTGCGGGTGTTTGAGCCCAATCTGAGTATTGATATAAAGACCTGCTTTCTAAAAAAGTTAAATTTTCTAAGTAATGCTTATGTAGTTGCTTTTGCCATTCCATACATTTTTCTCTAATTCTTTTGAATATTTTTGTTGTAATTGTAGTTTTGCTGATGCAATTTGCGATTCTAATGTGGTTTTGGTATTATTATATTTTTTTCTTAAACCAGGCAGATTTTTGAATTATGACACCTCTAATAACTGCTTTTGCAGCTTCCCATTGCTTATCATAAGGTATTGGAGTAATTATGATTTCTTCATCTAACTGAGTGAGTATACTGTTTATCTCTTTAGCTACTTCTTGTTTCTGAATAATTTGGGGGTTTAAAGTCCATTTATTAAAATAAGATATGTTTTGGCTGAAATTTAGCAGGCTTATGAATATATTCATTTTAAAATGATCCCAGATAGATCTAGGTGAAATGCTGTATTTTAGCTTATACGACCGAAGAACTGAGAGATTAGGAAGGCGTCTATTCTAGACCAAGATTTATGAGACGTAGAAAAGAAGGTATATCTGGATATTGTTTTGTCATGCTGGAAATTCTAATATGGATCAAATAGCTCAAAAGTATTTTTGTAATTCACTAAGATCTATATATATATATGATATGTGGTTGCTTGGTTTCTTTATTGGATCTATCTTTGTCAGGTTCCATTACTGCATTCCAGTCTCCCCCGATTATATATAAATGATTAGGAAATTCAATAAGTAAGTTAATAATTCCATAAATAAATGTGTTTGTTGGTTAGAGCAGGGACTATATATATATATATATATATATATATATATATATATATATATATATATATATATATATACATATATTTAGGAAAAGTAAAGGTTTATTTATGCTATGGAAATTTGAGGTAAACATAGCCCATCTGCCATTCAAGTCAGTCTTCATGGAAACAATTTCACCCTGATAGGCTTTGTTTATAATGATAGCAACCCCTCTGGAAGTAGAATTGTGTCCAGCAGCTATTATATGCTTGACCCATTTACTTTTTCTCTCCCTGTCCCAGAGTTGTGAGATCAGGTGAGTTTCTTGAAGAAAGGTTATCATTGTTTTACTTTGATATATAATATGAATGACTACATTCTGTTTACTTTTGTCTGAAATTCCCTTAACGTTCCATGAATCTAAAGATATCATTTCTGAAAGTGTAAAAAATATTTATTGATTAGTGTTAATAAAGCACAATAAGCAATGTGATAATATAAATATATACTGTTGTGTATTAGTGTTAGTTAGTATTTTCTGCATATTGACTTCTATTCTCCTACCCCCCTTTGTGTGCCTAACCACCTCTGTAATGTTAGATAAACAAAACTTCTAAAATCAAAGGATTTTTCTGACTGAGTCTGGGTGTAAGTCTTATAGAGCAGAGGGATGTCAAAATTACCTACTATTTTCCAAATATACACAACCATATGCATCAGCTCTGCATAGCAGCCTCCCTGTACCCGTATTCAGAATCAATTTTAAATATCTTACCATTTTAAACCTATATTATATTAGTAAATGTAATCAAAATATTTTGGATAGCCTTATAACCAAACTAAAGGAATATACTAAAACTCTGAATAAGGTCCTTAGTTCTTCTATACAAGCCCTGAAAGCCCCCCCCCAAAAAAATACATATATATAAAAAAATGAAAACATCCCTATGTTATTTTGTTTTTAAGCTATACCAAGTTATAAGATGCATTTATAATTACATGCAAATGCCTGACTAATACAAACAAACTAAAGAAAAGAGAAAAAATACAATGCAGTATATGAGCTAGATCTATGAACACCAAAAGAGAAGAGAAAAAAAATACAAGATTGGCATTATTAAACAGTACTCCTGCCACTCTAACAACAATATAATATTACATCTATCTTTCACCTTCAATACATGTGTATCCTCTATATATATATATATATATATATATATATGCATTTTGCTTACTATTACAGCCTAATAAAGATAAAGATAAAAAATAAAAATAAAAAAAATTAAAGATGCCTCAACTGTATATATAAATTCTACAACATCTTGTAAACTCTGTTCACTTTTCCTAGAGAGAAAAAAATAATAAAACAAGTACACATTCCTACTGCATATTTTACCTTAAGCCATTCATCAAATAAATCACATTTATTTTTAGTACAAGACCAACATCATATCATCATAAATGTAATTTTGCCACAGCATGTATGAGTATGCACAGAGAATGAAATAAGTAGCACAAACTGGATACCAAAATGAAAACACACACAGGACTAATTCAATGTAGCTTAAAAAGTACGGACACCAAGGTTTTAGCGCTTTCATTCACTTTATTTTACGTGAACTTCTGAGTGAATGAAAATGCTAAAACCTTGGTGTCCGTACTTTTTAAGCTACATTGAACTAGTCCTATGTGTTTTTTTATATATGAGTATGCAGCTACTATCTAATATAATAATTTTCAGTCTTTTCTTTATGTATATCTCACAACTTTGTATAAACATGAGTTTAGGAAGGTTTCACCTAATAATTAAGATTAAGAGAAAACAACATGTTATATTCCACCTAATCATCAGTTTAAAGAGTTCAAGCACATTATTTGAAATAATATTCTGCATTGCCCCTTTAAAATAACTGCATTAACTTCAACATTCTCTATCATAGAAAGCAACTAAACATCAGTCTATCTGCTTACATTCTGCTGCACAGATTCTGTCAATATGCTTGGCAAATAGTCTAATGTCCTTTTTCAGTGTTGTAATGTCTTGTTTACATTAGATCCATTCCCAGTAATGCACTGGGGCTCCTAGGTCATTTAGATGATGAAATGAGTTGAAAGGTGAAAGGTTATTCCAAACACATTGTAGCTGCATGGAATTGTGGGTAATGGGATATCACCATGCTAACAAACCTCTTGGCCTACTCAGCAAAGTGGAAAAATAAGCATATTTAAATATTTACCTCAAGAAAAAGTCAAAATTTGCAGAATTCAGCCTGAAACAGAAGATTATATCATTCAAATGCTTCAGCAAAGGTGGATTGTCTTTTTTCACGCTGGATTCATATTGTAGAGATGAAGAAATGTGGCTTTTGCTTCTTCTGGTCTGTCTATTGATATTTTATTTCATTTTTATGGTGAAATATTAGTGTAGCAGGATATTTCATCTGAAAGCAGATGTTTTTTTCAATAAGGTAAGCACAGTATTTATTAAGTTTCTGACGATTTTGCTTTATTTCAAGAGGAATATCTTGGCTTATTGTGATTTTGTGTTCTCTCCATGTGATTGTTTTTTTGGTTTTATATGCAGATAATATTGATTGTACATGAGCTGAATTAAGGATCCTGACATATATTTGTCTTGGGAAGTTCATGTTTTTTGAGCGTCTTATGGATCTTTGAGCTCTTTCAATTGTTATGTCCTCCAAAAGCTCTTTATCCTGCAGTACTGTGCTTGGTATTTCTTTTGTAACTGTGTTTATTTGAGTGGTTTCAACTGTCTGTTTCTTGCTTCTATGTCCAGAACTTTTTGTTGCAATTCTATAATACTTTTTGCACTAGCCTGCATTGATTTCTGCATCTCTTGTATTTTTAGTTCATTGTCCATGCTTTTTGCTTCACTTTGTTCTAATCTGAACATAATTTGGTCCATGCTTGAGCTGAAAGTACGTAGTTTGTGTGCAAATCATTGGATTTCTTGTTGCAGTGGTCGTAATGCCATAAGGTCTTCTGATGTTAATGCTTGTTCTTGCTTCGATCTAAGGGCAGGTTTAGTCATTTCTGGCTGAGTTTTATTTGTTTTTAGCCTTTTTGATGCAGTATCTTTTTCTGGTGTAACTATATTTGATAGTTTAGATTTGGTAGTTACTGCATCCAGGCGCTCTGGTACATTTTCCATTTCCAACATTGATTTAACTGTTTTTCAGATAAAATATGTTCAGCTAGATAAAGTTGCAGAAGGTTGATTTTATTCCAGCAATTTTATATTAAAACAAGCCAGCTTTTTCTTCTCTTTTTCACTCAGGCCTGCTTATCTTGAAGTGTCCCCACCATACAGTTCAGGGATCTGTTTACAGTGAGTAATATTTTTCTTGCAAAAAAGGTCATCCAACGTAAAATACAGCTGAAATATTTTAGTAGCTTGCTTGTTTCCTTTTTTTTTTCTGTTGAAAATTTGCTATTTTTCCTCAGGATGTGCAGGCAAAAGGTTAGATATTGTTGAAAGTTAAGGGAGCTGCACAGCTAGAGTGCTCAATGGCCATCCACCATTTTAGAATCAATGTCCTTATTTCTTAGAGGAAACAACATATGCTGGAGCTACTCCTTTACCTTACACATACCTGCAATGTCAGTCTGCACTGGAGTTGGGTACATGATGAGTCCATCTCCTCACTAAGGGAATGCGAGGAGCATAGACAACATGAAAGACAGTTATATGATAAGAATGGTTTCTGTACTGTTTCCTTTGAGGAAAACCATTTTGAAGGACTGAGCTTCAAAAGAGGTAGAAGAATCAATAACTTATACTGTAGCAAACAATCAATGGCCCATACAAAGCCACTTCCTTCTCACACCATCTTTTCTAGAAAAGTCACTGGCTGTCTAATCAACCCTCATCCTTGCAGTTTCTTCCATTACCTTTGATACTAATTCAGTTTCTTCCATTACCTTTGATGCTAATTCTATTCTCCATTATCCTTCTCATGAAAAACAGTCATAAATATGTTCTAGGGAAGCTGCCCTTATGGGCCATTTTTAGCCTAGACAATTTTCCTCAGACGTGAGATTTAAACTCTATACCTTGTGTTTGTGAAGTTTACTACATTAACCATTATTCCATTCCCCAATGTTAAATGGGACAGCCCATATGTTACTAGTCCCAGTTGACCACCAAGAGCCTAATTCAAATTCCCAGCTGCCCCTAAACACTGCCTTGTTAAGTGGCTTTCTTACATTCACATAGTAGGCAAATGAGAGTTATGGGAATCAAACCGTCTACCATAGGAACTACTACTCACAACATTAAGCCTCTGTGGCAACTGCCAATTGTCTCCATTCCATCACTGTTGCTATAATTTTACTATTATCTCTACCCATGGAATGCTCCTTTGTCTTAACATTAAAGCATTGCCTTATTTTTATCTGATCTAATTATAATTTTGCTCTTTGGTATCACTTAGTACTTCTGCTGGAAAATTGTATATACGCTGCTCCAACATGATTCATTTTAAGTTGCTACAACTCATCTTGATGAAATGCTGCTCAAGAAGATTACACACCTTGAAAATGTAAAATAAAATGCTTTTGATTTGTTAGTAATGTTGCCTGATGTTATGTTACCTTCTCATAACTGTGTGAACAGTCTGTTCCTATGTAGTATTATCTTTCATTTGTGATTTTTGTACTTTTCTGTGCTGTATCTAAGAGTGTGTTTTTTTCAGGTTCAGTGCATTTTATTATAGAATATTCCAGTAAGTAAATAAATAAATAAATAAACAAGAGAAGCACTCAACTAAACAGTGCAGCAGTTAGCATTGTCGCCTCGCAGCAAAAGGTCCTCCGGTTCAATTCTTGGCTGAGGTGCCTTATGTGTGGATTCTGCATGTCCTCCCTGCATTCATGTGGATTTCCTCCAGGTGCACCGGTTTCCTCCCACATTCCAAAGGCATGCATCTGGAGCATTTCTATCCGGGCTTCCACTGAATATTGGTTCTGTCCCAGTTGGACTTTCCTAGTAAACAAATGTTAAATAAAATAAATAAAAATATGATGGCTAACCTTTACCAACACACTGTCATGCCAGCAGAGGAATTCTCTTTGCCTGCACAGTATAACCCATGTCCACAGATGACCATAGTATAAGTGTTCCATGTCCAGCATACCTCCTCAAATTTGTCTGCAGGCTCCACTCCTTTGCTTTTTCCATTTTTTTCTGTGTCTGGAATTCAACAACCTGATATTTGGAACATTCCCTAAAAGTGACTGTCTGCATATGTAAAGTCTGAATACCATAAAATGATATGAGTACTAGTGTATACAGTGATATAGCTTGTACAGACAAGCTGTAATTATCATCACATAGTGCATAAACAATAAACTGTGAAATACACAGTAAAAGGAAGTTATAGCACTATATTTCTCATAAAGTGCAGCAAGGTCATTATTTTCATACTTGTGTGGTGCTGCCTCATTAAAATTAAAAGAGAAATGATGGTAGTGGGTTAGTGGCAATGAAAAATTATTAAGCACATTATAAAAAAACAAGTCAAAATCTGAAGCAGGAAAGAAAACAGGGCAAATAAAAAGTCAAAATATGACAAAATAATTTAGAAAATTTTAGCAATTTTAAATATGGAGCTGAGGGCTAGCATGTCTCACAGCAAGAGGTGCCTTCTGTGCGAAATCTGCATGTCTTCCCTGTGTTCGCGTGGGTTTCCTCTGGGTGTTCCTATTTCCCCCCATTTGCCACAGATATGCAGTGGGTGGATTGGACACTCTAAACTGGCCATAGGTGTGAGTGTGCTTGTGAATGTCTGGTATGGAAGAACCGCTGCGGCAGGTCTAGTCACCTGGCAGTGTGCACCTTGACCCTAGATGAATGTCACTGTTGAAGTAATACCCCACCCTGGGAATATATTAGAACATCAAAGTTTCAAAACTTTGAATGTTCTAATATCGAACCCTAATCAGCGAATGCAATATCGAACATACAGAACAAGCAAATTTTTTCGTAGGGAAAAAATTAACTGTTCCAAAACACATACACACAACACAAGCACACCAAACAAACAGCAATACACACATATACACCTAAAATCTTACACTGAACCCTACACTAAACTATACACACACCACTAACTATCCACTTACCTTAACCCTAACCCTAAGGTCCGTCAGTATCGCACACTCACCTCACCCGCGCCCTAACCCTAACTCACCTACCCTGCCCTAGCCCTCACGTCCACACAATCGCACACTTACCTGACCCGTACCCTAACTCACCTAACCCGCCCTAACCCTCACATCCACACAAACGCACACATACCTAATCTGCGCCCTAACCCTAACTCACCTAACCCTCAAGTCCACACAATCGCACACATACCTAGCTCGCACCCTAACCCTAACTACCCTAACCTGCACTCAGTCACACACTTGAACCTGACCCGTAACTTTCCACCATAGCGCTGAAAATACAGACTCAACAGAAACGGACAACCAAATTCTTTCCCTAGGAAAACATTCAGTTTTCTTTTGCTTTGATATTTTCAGCTTTCACTGAATAGGGTTCGATATTAGAACAGTCGAAGTTTTGAAACTTCGATGTTCTAATATAGCCCCCCCCCCACCCCATGTGCAATAACAGAAGAAGTGGTTGTAGATGGATGGATGAGAACTAGCAGCTCATTCTAATACTTAAAATCACAAGTATATCAGTACCCAAACACAATACACACCTTTCATCGTCTTTGGCTCTATGCCATATCTCAGTCACATATTTATTACTATGAATCTTAGTTTCTGGTAAAAAAATGGAAACTAACTTTTTATGTCCACAGTACTGTTATAACTCATCTTAATAACAACCAAATCAGACTGTTCTTCTTCAGGGAGATTAAATGTACTAAATATCATAAGTGCATCATCTTCTGCCAGATGAAGGAAAGTTCTAACTTGAAACTCCTCACGGAATACATGAACGCACAAATGTCACGAACTTCACCACAACAAGGTCAAGCACACCAGCAGTACTGTGAAAAATTTTCTTCAATAACAAATAAGGTTAAGCGATTTCACCCACTGAATGTAGGCTTCATCAGAACACTAATGCAAGATTTAAGATCCATTTAAATACTACTTTTGGTGCCAAAAACACAATTTAAACATTTTCTCTTAAAGTGAGAATGCATACTGTATACTTCATATACTTCACATAAACTGTCAAAGTGATTATATAAACCACATAACTAAGTGAAAAAATGAATGAAAAATAAAAAGTCAACTATATGATAAATAAATGCATCACTCCAATACAATACATATATCCAAATATTTGAATATATGGATATAATAAAACATCAAAATGTTAAATATTATATAAATGATGAAATAGTAAAATAATGTGAAATACTTATGTATATTCACTAAACAGAATCAACATCAAGTATATACAATATAAAACCAATATAAAGTTAATTTATTTTTCTTGAAAAAAAAAATATATATGAATATAATATAAAATTCATTAATGAATAAACTAATAAAACACCTTAAGGCACAAATGTGCACGAAAAAATACATTAATGTTGAAAATAAAAAATATATTGATAAAAAAAATTAATAAAAAAGATGTATTAATTTCATTAATATGAACATATATATGTAATACTTATCATTTCATTCTCCATATGTACTGCATTTTCCTAAACATATGAAACGAACTAACATAACTCACATACATTTTTGAATCAGAACTGGTTTGATTGTAATATGATCATTAAACCCAGGCAGAGTGGATGCATCCATAACAAGTTGCCACCAAACCTCCTTATATCCCAATACAGCATAAAAATTCCCTCCCCGAGGGTCAATCTTAATATTCTCCAAAATGGCAAACTTAAATAAATGGTCACCCCTTTCCTCAATATGTCTATAAAGTGCGTTGTTATTATCTCTTCTTCTGATACTATACGAATTATCATAAATTCTCTTTTTTAGACTCCTCTCGGTCTTTCCTATGTAATAACATGTACATGCCAAACATTTAGCCATATAAATCACTAGCTTGGAATTACAGTTTCCCTGCCTGAACAAAATCTTTGTTTTATTGACATTATCCAATGTCACGCCTTCATCTTTCATGATGGCGTGACATTGATTGCAACAACCACATTTCGTTGTGTGTTTAATGTTAGCATGCCATCTACTGCTCATTCTACCATACTCTAAGTAAATCTTAATATTACATCCCATTTTATACACAAATTTTGGCTTTTCCCCCAATATATCTCTGATCTCCTTATCAGCCATCATTACATTCTGGTTCCTTGTCACTATAGCTTTAACCTTATTGACATAAGGACCGTATTCAACAATGCAAGCACGTTGGTATCCTTTATTTATAATTTCGGGACATTTACTATCATTCTCTTTTTTATTTACTCCTAAAAGTGGGGGATATCTCTTACCCCCATTCATTAATAACATATGTCTTAACATCCTTCATCATCTTTATAGGATATCCCCTTTCTCTAAATAACTGTGAGATGAATTCAAATTCATCTGTCATTTCTGTATATGTAGATGACACGTGCTGCTCTAATACATTGTCCCTTAAAACTATTGTACATCATTTTTCTAGGATGGTTACTTGTATATTCCAAATAGCTATTGGAGAAATTACTTTTTCGAAAAATTCTTGATTTAAATCCACACTCTCCACTGGAAATAAAAGTATCCAAATATGCTATCCCCTCACAATTGCATGTATGTGTGAACCTCAAATAACTACTACTTTGATTTAGATATTCAAAAAAGTTATTTAGACTCTCAAGGTTACCGTCCCATAAGATAAATATATCATCCAAAAACCTGGAGTAATGTCTAATGTGCTTGTAATATCTTTCTTGAAGATGACCGAATCTTCCCAATCCAACATAACCAGATTGGCGAACATGGGGGCACAAGCAGCCCCCATAGCAACCCCTCTGGTCTGTCGAAAATGTTTACCCTCAAGGTGGATATAGTTGTGATCCAGCACAATAGACATACACTCCGGTATTAGACTCACCTTATTTCAGTCCAAATTGGCATACTTCATAATACTATTACAAAAAGCTTCCATCCCCTCTTTCTTGAGAATACAAGAAAAGAGATCTACTATGTCAATAGTGATGTAAATTAATCCTTCTCTCCATAAATCCGTGGTAAGACTTCCTCAGACTTCCCAAGAGTCATTTACCATATGAGGAATCTTAACATAAAGATGTTTTAACCATGTATCAATTGCCACGCCTAATGGAAATGTTTTAGACTGGCTTCCTGAAATTATAGGATGAAAAGGAGGGTCATTTATATTTTTATGAACCTTGGGAATACCCACAATAGTTGCTAATATAGGATATTCACCCTTCAAAAAGTTATATGTATCTACCGTAATTCTGTTGTCAATCAAAAATTCTTCTATAAACATATCTATATGATTGTAAGCAATATGTATTTCATTTATAGACACAGTCACGTAGTTTCCCGACTGCTGAAGAATTTTGTACATTTTCGTAGTGTACTCAGTGGTATCATAGATAACAGCTCCCCCTCCCCTGTCCGGCTTCATTATTCAAATGTTTGATTCCTGTTTAAGATTTTTTAGTAAGTTTAATTCATCATCATTCAAGTTACTCTTGTTTTTTTAACCCTAGATTTATTTTGTAATTCATAGTTCTCTCTCATATACCGATACACTGGAATACATAGGGGGTACATACACACTTTTTTCCTAAGTGTATTTTTTTCTTTCTACATGTGATGCATCTACCTTGTCTTTGAACTTAATAGCCAGGAGGGTGGCCTAATGGTTAAGGTGTTTGCCTTGCAAACACAAGGTGCAGGGTTTGAGTCTCACAAGGGATAATTGGCTAGGCTTAAAATGGCTTGCAAGGGCAGTTAGCTTAGTACTAACCTATGAACCTATTATCTCAGACAAACAATCTATCAAATGGAAACATGTAGTAGGAATGTATTTCATTCCTTTTTGATAACAAGTCAAAATATACAGTCTCCAAAACTAGGCCTGTGTAGTTTTAAATCTTAAAGTTCTTGTAACAATGCACTATCCCATCCACTATGATGTCACCACAGCTGTTGGGGACACTATGCAGGCTATTTGCCACTGTTCCACATCCCTTCTCTCCCAATACCGACTCTGGTTTTGGGCATATATTGGGTAAAATCTGTTCTGTCTCCAATTCCCCTCCTTTTTCCACTTGAACTGCTGTCCCTGTTTCCAGCCTCTCTGAAAATGTAATCTATCACCTCCAGGATATACCTGTGTTTTATCACCATATACATACTTAGCATCATTTGCCCTTTTATCAAAGTCTCCACTTTTTTATTGTCATATTTAATCATATTCCATGGATAAACCATATTATTTTTATATTGTTCCACATCTCTTATATATTTTTTTGCTTTTCCTTTCATGAATTTTCAAAGCGTTCTTATCTGCTATGTTAAACTGTTTAACATATAACTTTTCCCATTGTGCAAATAATAAATCCATATTAATTAAATGGTCAAGTTTCTCAACTTCACTTATTAAAATACATAACTTCTCATTGTTTACTCTAATCAGCAGCTTCATATAATTGAATCCAAACTGATTGAATAATTGATTAAACTCCTGTTGCACTTTTTCAGTGATAGTAACCGCCATAGGATGTTTAAAAAAAGTAAACCCATTGGTACAATATTTAACATCTGACATTTATTCCAACATGCATTGTCTAATTTGAGACCATTAATTAAGTTCAATTTTTTACCTAGAGCATATGATCTTTTAATGTTCCATCCGGTACAATATTACTTGAAGCATCAACATTTTGTCTGCCATCAACTTTACCAAACTCACAATTAGTTTGTAAAAATTTGGCCAAATGTACATTATTATATCCTTTGTTACTACTATCAGTAATACTGGCCCCTGTGTTGGAGCTTTGTTTTACAGTACCTTTGTCCTTCACATTATTATTAGTAACATTACTAGTTACATTAGAGTATGTCCTGGTTGACTGGGCCCTCTTCGGTTTAGTGCCAATGCGTTTAGCTTCTTCTTCCCATTCATACAGAGAAAGATCGAATGTAAAGTCAGAAATATTGAGCTTGCTGCTATTCCTAGGCTCTGAATAAACCTTAGAAGCCAATACGTCAATGATAGTTGCCTCCAAACCCTGACCATTAGGGATATCAGAAGACAAAAAAGTTTCACTAGAAGCACATAATGTCTTGGGTACACTAAGTGCGGTTTTTACCGAATCAACCGCATCTGCACATCCACATCTTCTTTTACCGGTACCTTCTAAGCCGGCTCAAGATACACAATCCGACGCCTGCAAGGCTTCCAAGCCTGTGTCAGCAGAAACACCAACCTATGTTCTGCCCAATACATTTGTGCCTGCCTGTGTTAGTAGCTCAGTGAGCTTACTGACCTCTCCCCTCAAAGTAGAGACTTCCAACTGAAGTCTAACCTCTTCCTCTCTCCCCATAGGTGAATACACAGGGGAAATGTAGTTGGAATCCATGACAAACCACTCCAAAAAAATGAACGAGCATTCTATCAACTGTAAACTCCTCACGCAATACACAAACGCACAAATGTCATGAACTTCACCACAACAAGGTCAAGCACACCAGCAGTACTGTGAAAAATCTTCTTTAATAACAAATAATGTTAAGCACTTTCACTCATTGAACGTAGGCTTCATCAGAACACTAATGCAAGATTTAAGATCCATTTAAATACTACTTTTGGCGCCAAAAAAACACCATTTCAAACATTTTCTCTTAAAGTGAGTATGCATAATGTATACTTCATATACTTCACATAAACTGTCAATGTGATTATATAAACCACATAACTAAATGAAAAATGAATGAAAAATAAAAATTCAACTATATAATAAATAAATACATCACTCCAATACAATACATATATCCAAATATTTGAATATATGGATATAATAAAACATCAAAATGTTTTTAAATGTTATATAAATGATGATTTTATATAGGTAAAATGAATAAAAAGTTGCAAAAGATATACAAACATGTTGTCATAAAAAATAAAAAAATAAAATAAAATGAAGTAATATTTTATTTAACCTTTATTTATTCTGTAGCGCATTTAAGACATTATCTTGTGTGGTGCTTGAAAAAGTTGTCAGTGAAAGAGAGGGTAATGTTGATTGTATTAAAAAAAAAAAGTTAATTTGGCAGTTAAAATTACATGCAACACACTCCCAGGATTAAATATATTTGTTAGCCTCAAGAGTGTCTTGAAATGACATTGTTAAAATGCTGTATGTAGCTTTCTTCATAGGTTCATAGGTTGGTACTAGGCTAGCGGCCCTAGGGCCTATACAAGCCTAGCCATAACAATTCCCTGGATATTTCTTCCCAAAATATTTACTTTCCTGGACCCCTGTCTAGCAGAGTGACTGACTTGATCCCCGGGTTGAATTTCCTATCTCCCATCCAATTGTCAAGGTTCCTTTTGAAAAGGGCTAAGGAGGCACTTTTCTTGACATGTATGGGCAGTCTATTACAGAGTATGGAGAGTCTCTGGGTCAGGAACCTATCCCTCCACCATATTTTGTTCATTGTGATGACAAGGTTTAGATCCCTGGACTGTGTGGCTCTGAGGGATTGGGATTTCTTTAAGTGAAGCATGTCCAACAGCTCAGGGTTTGATATGGCCTTGTATGTTAAGCAGAGATTGCCTCTGAGTAGACGATATGCCACAGAGTATAGCTGGAGTTTTTTTAGACGGTCAGCATAGAGCATCTGCTTTAGGCCTGTGATTTTTTTAGTGAGGTATTTCTGTGGCCTTTCCATTCGTTGCAGATGTCTTGTGAGGTACATACCAAGCGGGGCATTGTATTCTATAATGGGTCTAATGAGGGATGAGTACAGTGGGACAATGACCTCCTTTTTTCTGCATGAAAAGCCCTTAGTGATGAGGTGTGCCATGTAGAAGGATTTCCTGACTGTTGTGTTGATGTGGTTATTGAAGGTGAGACCACTGTCCACCTGTGTCCCTAAGTCTCTCATCACACTTTCAGTGTTTAGTGTACTGCTACCTATGTGGTAATTCATGTGTACATGGGTTTCCCAAAGAAGATAACTATATATTTCTTGTCATTAAGCTTGAGCCCATGGCTCTGGCACCAATCATCTGTTTCTGTAAGGCCCTTTTGTAGAATATCCACATCATTTGGGGATTCAATAATGGCTCCCAGTTTGCAGTCATCTGCGAACTTTGTTAGCCAGAATCCCTTAGTGTTGGCCTGTACTTCAGAGAGGTGGATGCCAAACAAGAGTGGTCCCAGGACTGAACCCTGAGGTACTCCACTTGTCACTTGTCTGGAGCTGGATTTTTACAGTCTGGGTTCTGTCAGTAAGCCAGTTGGCAACCCATCGAGTGGCATAGGGATTTATGCCCAGCTTGGTAAGTTCATCTATGATTCCAGAGGGGAGGATGGTGTTGAAGGCCTTGGCGATGTCCAGATAGACTGTGTGGACTGCCTTACCCTCGTCCACAGCTCTGGAGACTGATTCAAAGATGTCAGTCAGGTTCAGGAGACAAGATCGGCCCTTCATGAACCCAAACTGGGTGGGGTCCAGTGTGTGAAGGTTACCAATGTCTTTGTTTATAAGTTCCATGATAATGCGTTCCATGCCCTTGCAGATCAGGCTCGTCAGAATGATGGGTCTGTAATTCCCAGGATCCAAAGTGGATCCCCCCTTGTGGAGTGGGATAACTGTAGCTGTGCACCACTCAGTGAGCATGAAGCCTGAGGTGAGGCTATGATTAAACATGACACTTAGGTGATGCACCAGTTCATTTTGTAGTTCATGTAGTACACAGCTGGGGATGTCATCTGGTCCCATGGATGCTGTATTCTTAGCTTTGGAGAGTGTGGTTTCTACCTGTGTGGCTGTTATTACTGCAATTTGGCAATCTTTTGGTATTGAGATCAGCCCTTTAGGGGGTGAGAGATAGGTGAACTTGGCACTAAATTGATCTGCCAGGATATTGGCAATATCCTTGGGATCAGTATATTTAATGCCATTCTGTTGTAGCTCAGAGCAGATCTGAGCATTGCCATTTAGATTATTGACATAGCTATAGAATGCCTTGTGGTTGTCTTTGGAATCTTTGGCAATTTTATTTTTGTAACTAGCTTTGGAGGATTTTATGAGGGATCTCAGCTTCTTACTGAGGTTGGTAAGGGAGTTTTTGCATCCTGGGATTTTCCTCTTTTCTGCAACAATTTCTTCCTTCTGTTGCATAGTTTGTTTATGGCAGTGGACCACCAGATTGGCTTCCTTTTTTTGGAGGAGTGCATCTTGGTTCTATTTGGGATGGTACGATTCATGCACGCGTGGATGTGCTCGTACAGTGCCTTAGTGTAGGATTCAGCAGTCAAATTTTCATCTCCCGTCTGCATGGGTGTCATGAAGTTTGTCACTTCTGACTTGAGTAGCATGAAGTTGGCTTTGGAGAAGTTTTTTACAGAGGTTTCCTTACTGGGGGGTGGAGGTGGGATGTGGATGTCAAGGGTGATTAGCTTATGGTCAGACCTGACCAATGAGGGGGTGACTACCGGTGTGGAGCATCTATCTCCCATGTTAGTAATGACCAGGTCTAGGATATTGGAGCCCATGGTTGGACAATGGATTAGTTGATCCAGGGCGTTGGAATTTATGAATTCCAAGAACCTTTGGGAAAAGGTGTTGGTACCCGAGTAGTTTTCCCAGTTAATGGCAGGGTAGTTGAAGTCACCCAGTATTAGGGTGTTTGGTTGTATCTTAATATATTCCAGTATGTTTAGAAAGGTGTAGTGTTAATCTTGGGGCATGGTGGGGGATCTGTAGCAAGCTACAATTTGGATTGCAGTCTTACCTAGTGTTAGTTGCACCCGGAGAATTTCAGATGCATTGTGTTGGGCAACTAGCCTGGAGGTGTGAATATCCTTGGTGAATATGGACACTCCTCCACCTTTAGTGTTTTGGTCTTGGTTTGGTGGCCAAAAAGTGTGGTAAGAGTTGTAGTCTGGTATTGCAGGGGTGCTCTCTGGAGCCTTGAACCAGGTCTCAGTTACTGCACAGATATTGATGTTCTCCATTTTTAGGAGTGCCTCGAGAGAGTGCATTTTGATGTTTAGACTTCTAGCATTACCTTCAGATTTTGCATGCTTGTATCCGTTCCGGTTGTGGTTTTGTCCTTTGAACCTTGCCTAAAAAAGGCACTATAGGGGTGGCAAGAGCTTTAGCCAGTAACCTGACTCCCAGGGGTGACAGGTGCAGAGGTCAGAGGTACAGTTTATTTAATAAGTTACCACTTTCTTACATTTGTGATATTGACAGAATAATATCATTTACAAAGATGAAAGGTTATGTATGTTTCAGCAGAAATATGATGACCAGATTTAGAAATATGATGACTGGATTTGAGCTGGAAACCTTTATACATGCTGAGATCAGTTAATTGGTCTCTACTTTACCCACTTATTGTTAGCTTATTTACTTAAGTTTTTTAAACCATGTGAGAGAACTGCCATATGACTCTCTTCAGTCTCTACATGTGTAATAAGGCAAGACAGCATACAATAGCAGCTCAAAGTTGAAACATGCAAAACAGCAATGTGATTTAAGAAGTTAATAGAGTGAAGCACAAAAGTGAAAAAAAATGCTAAACTAACCAGTAAATGCATTAATTAACAAACACATAACTTAAGGCATTGACTGTTAGTCTGTTATACATTTGTGTACAACCTAAAAGCTGACAAAATGAACACAGGCAATTTAGTTAAAAATGGATGTTCCCATGGTCAGTTGAGGAGAGGGTTACCATCATGGTTGAAACAGGGGCATTTACATTTTTTCAATAAGTGTTCCTTTATTTTTTTGTTTCCTAACTAGAAGGAGATCTTAAAAATTAGTAATGGTAAGTGAAAAGCTATTCCAATATGTATGGGTAAAATTACAGAATAATTTGTCATAGATGGTTATGGTAAGAGAAGGTCTAATAAGTTTAATATCTGTGTTTCTGTGGAGAGTTTAAGAAGATTTTTGAACAGTTCACCTACTGGCAAGGGGAGAACAATATTTCTGAGTTTATAAATAGATGTATTAAAAAGTCAGATTACCTGGCTGGTATTGGAATCCATTTGGCTTTACCAGTTGTGATGCAATGATGCTCAGTGGAGCTGGATAGGTAGATAAATTGCAGTTTCTTGTTTTCCATAGTTTGATGTGAAACCATATATTGACCAGCGAGAGGAGCTATAATGGGAAGAGCATATATGAGCTTTGGTATTAAAATATTAATGATAATAGCTTGATGTTTCTGGCGTAAGTAGATGGAAGAATTTGTAGGTCATTTTGAACTGCAGTGACACTTAAGAAATTACAGAATCAATATGTTGATGACATCATCAAATAAATGCAGAGAGATTTCTGAAGTTTTGTGAATTTTTCTGGCCTTTGGTATATATTTACGCTGCATGCTAGTACTGCTCAGCTATATATAAATGGCTATGAATAAGGTCCATAGTTAATGAGGGATCCTTACATCAAGGTACACAAAGGTAAATACGTATTCAATGATTTTATTATTTGAGGTGTAACATAAAGGTTAGATATACTTCCAAGTTATGTTCAGTGACAAAAAATATTACTTTAATCATTTTAGCATTCAGAAAAAGTTGTTTGCTTGAGATCAAGGGTAATGTAGTTAATAAATACATGGAAAAGCAATGGGCTCAAAACAAAACCTTGAGGGGCATTTGAGAGAATATTGTGAGAGGGCGATAGTGTAGTGATAGACTAGAAAGAAAAGGTTTGATGCAAAAGAGAGCTAGAGAATCATTCTTTCACAGTTTGATCAAAACTGGAGGTTAAAGTTTACTAAATTACTATAGTTAATGCAATCAAAATCTTTATTAAAGTCAATAAATAAAAACACTGCCAGTCACCTTTGTTAGTCTGTGTAAGTATTTCATCTGTAAGTCTAAATAAAGCAGTTTATGTATTTCTGTGTTTAAGAAATTAATGTGAATGAGAATTTAAGATGTTGTATTGTTAGAGGAACTCAGTAGTCTGATTATAAACAATTATGTCAAGAAGCATTTCAAGGTGTCGTAGAAGAGAAATAAGCACCATTTCAGATGATTTACTGGTTTACCTACTGGTTTACTACACTTTGAGATGGGAATAAAGACACTTTTCTACACAGACTAAGATAGGTGTGCTGTGTGAAGGTTTACAGGTCTTGAATCTGTGTGGTTATTACTTTAGTTCACAACGTAATAAACCAAGGACAGTGGCCGAGTCAACCAGCATTCCACAGTTTGGTAATAACTGAGTTAGCTGTGTAGTTTCTTGATAAGATTTTTGTAACAAAAGAAATAAGAAAGGTTCTGAAGATGGAGGTGTGGTGAAGATGGTAGTTTGGAAAGAGTTAGCTAACTCTCCTGCAAAATATATAGCAGTAAATGGAGGTGGTATGATGTTTGTTTTAGACAGGCCTGTAAAATTAATTGCCTTTCAACTTTTTTTAATGTATAAAAAGGTTATAGCTTGTGCATTGCACATGTGCAATGCTTTCAACCTTCTGTTGCCATTTTTTCCCTGATTTTGTACAATGATATAAAGTACATGTGCCTCTTGGGAGTTTCAAATTACCTAGGCAATATCTCTTTACTTGAAAAGTGTTTTTAATTCCATCTCACCCATGGTAAATGTGTTGTTTTACACAGTCTATGCATTCCAGTTTGTAAGTTTACAAATATTGTAGCTAGGAGGATTCATACAACAGCTTTATGGAAAGTCAAAGGAATGTAAAGCACTGTATAGAGATATTGTAAATTATTGGTGTTTTATCTGTGTATGAGATAAAGGCTGAGTGATGGTTAGGGAGGTTTTTCTAAGTAGCAGAATGTGATGTCAGAATGGTCACTAATGTTTGCTGGACAGATGCACACAGAACACTTTTAGGTGGTTAACAATAAAGTGTCCTGGGAGTATGTGGCTATTAGAAAATATGTTTGATTGAAAAGGATCTTAATTAACTGTGAAAGATTAACGTCAGAGAATAAATTGTTTAGGTCATTTTGAAACAAGCCAAGAAAGTTGACTTTGAAATTTCATTGGATATGTATCTTTTTATGATTTTAACAGATATTTCCTGGGATGTATATGTTTTCATTATTTTTGTGTGCTTTGTGATTTTTAGCAGTTGAATATAGTGTAATTAGTAGATACTTGAAGATTGCCAGGGACAATGGAAGAGACATTCGACTAATGCAATTGTTAATGAAGACTTCCTAGGTAAACAGAGGATAAATATAATATGGTATGGACCATGTTCACCTCCAGTACAAAAAAGTTGCGAGTTGGAACAACAAAATAAAGTAACAGTCCAATGCAGTATATCCAACACGCTGACTGCTACCTCTTGTAGTGAATTCAGCAAACAAGTATATAAACACTGTTAATTAAAACCAAAAGTGTTTAATAAACACATAAATACATGAAGTTGAGCGCTTTCACTCGAAAACCGAGCTTCATCAGAACAAAGTAATAACTAATACAAACCCTTTAAATAGTTATTTTGGCGCCAATTCAGAGCAGCCTGTCAATAAATATTAAAAGAGACATATCACCATTATAACAAATCACATCTAAACAAATGATATAAAATAACATGAATGTTTACATAAAAATGTTTACATAAAAATGTATTATCTGTCCATATAAAGTAAAGATTTAATAGACAGATAATCATTAATTCCTGGGGGTGTGGTGGCATCAGTATAAACTTGCCACCACAATTCCCTATATGCTAAATAATTTTTGATATTGCCCCCTCTAGGATTACAAGTAACTGATTCTAAAATAAAAAATTTAAAAATATGATCATTTCCAAATTCCATAACATGCCTAGACAATGCATTTTTTGTGTCATTCTTTTTTATACAATAAAAATGTGAATATATCCGCTGCCTCAACTGCCTCTCAGTCTTTCCTATATAATAACTATGACAAGCTGAGCAGACTGCGATGTATACCAACATAGTCGTTCTGCAATTACCCCTAGAGGGGTATATTTTTAAATGATTGTAATTTTTTATAATAAGACTGTAACTCTCATTAATTGCAAAACACTGATTACAAGTCCCACATTTAGTCGTATGTGAGTCATTTGTATACATCTTATTATGACCATTAACATTGTCTTTCTCCAATATACGTTTCAGATTACTACCCATCTTATACACAAAATGGGGTCTCGGACCAACTAAATCTACCAATGTCTGGGAATCAGTAAGTATATGCCAATTCCTAAGTAAGATGTCCTTAATAATCTTACTAAATAATCCATATTCAATAATAAGAGATCTGTTGTAGGTTTTCTTCTCAACTAAGTATGATTGGTCTACTGTACTGACCAAGTTTAATTCAGTAAGGTGATTATCTGTTGTACTAATCACATTAGATCCCAGTAATAAGCTATACTTCTTACCCCACTGACTAATAACAAAACTACTTATATTGTCCATAATTTTGGAATCATAACCTCGGTCACAGAATAAAGAAGAAATAAACTTAATCTCATCCAGCATGTCATTGTACCTAGAGGTCATTCTAATGGCCCTGATGCACTGTCCCTTAAAAATATTCATCTTCATTTTGATAGGGTGACAACTACAGCAATCCAAGTATGAGTTACTAAATGTCGACTTCCTAAAAATAATGGACTTATAACCTTCTGAGTCGTGGGTAATAAGTGTGTCTAAATAAGGTACCCCTTCTTTACTTGTTGTACAAGTAAATCTCAAAAAATTACTACTAGAATTAATGTAATTCACAAAAGACTCAAATGTATTACTGTCTCCCTTCCACAGGATATACACGTCATCCAAGAAGCGGGAATAATAACTAATATTTCCAAAATAGGTGCTAGCAAAAACATTATTCTCTTCCCAATCAAGCATAACCAGATTTGCAAACATGGGGGCACAAGCTGCCCCCATGGCTACTCCTCTGGTTTGCTTGAAAAGTTCTCCCTCATAGAAAATAAAATTATTTTCTAATACCAGACTCATAAGTTCCACTAACAAGGAAATTTTGTCCCAACAAAAGTTGGTATATTTACTAAGACTTCTACTGAATGACTCCAATCCTTCCTCGACAGGGATACAACTGAATAAGTCTACTACATCAATAGAACAAAATAAAATATCTGGACTATAGCTATTAACTGGGAAATTCCGTAAGAATTCCCAAGAATCTTTAACTAAGTGTCCTAATTTGCTGTAGATAAACTTTAAAGTAGAATCAATGTAAACCCCTATGGGGAAGGACTTAGACTTACTGCCCGATATAATCGGGCGAAAATGTGGATTAAAATGATCCTTGTGGACTTTGGGAATGCCCACAATTGTAGGAAGAATAGGAAAATCCACTTTTAAAAAATCATAAAGTTCTTTGTTAATTCTTTCATCTAAGAAATATTCCTCTAAGTACATATCTATCCTTCTGTGGGCAATATTAACTTCATTTAAAGAAATAACAGTATAGTTACCCGAATTATGTAATATATTGTGAATATTAGCACTATAGGTGGTGGCATCATAGATCACAATGCCACCACCTTTATCGGGTTTCATAACTCTGATACTCTTGTCCTGCTTAAGATGGTTCAAGGTTCGTGTTTCCTCTTTAGTTAAATTATTACATCCTTGATATTTCTTATTATTTTGATTCTTACTAACATTGTATAACTCCTTGGTAACTCTATTCTCAAAAATGGTCACCACAGGGTTACTAGATGGAATAAACGTACTTTTTTTCTTCAAGACATTACCAGTATCCAAATTCTGCCCTTGCTTATCATTAACCATAACAGCTAAGTTGAGTTTCCTAATAAATCTCTTAAATTTCAAAAATAGTATCCACTATCCGATACCTAGGTGTAGGTATAAATTTTAACCCTTTAGACAAAAGGCCAAAGTGGGCTTTATCCAATTTAACATTACTATAGTTAAAAAATTTGAAGTTATTGTATTCACTAATAACTTCATCAATTCTAAGTATATCCTGTTGTGTATTGGATATTTGTATATCACCCACCATTGGCTGGGGTAAATGGATGTTCAATATTTTTTCCTCCATTTCGCCCCCTTCCTCCATTTCCCCTGATACTTTTTCTCTTGTGTATAACAAAAATTCTGTTCCCTATAATCACCCTTGTCTAGGTATTCATTTGGCTGATCTTGCAAATATCTATCATTGTTTTGTTTGTTTGTATTCCAAATATAACTTGTCTGTCTCTTATATTGATCTTTATCCCTATTAAGTTTCTTAAGCTTGCGTTCAAAGGCCTTCTTCGCCCGTTCGTCTGCTAAAGAAAATTGCTTGAAATAAAGTTTTTCCCACTGACTAAACAATAAATCCTGTGTAATAATGTTATTCAGGTGTTCCACTTCACTAATACATTTACATAGCTTCACATCATTGCATTTAATAAGAAGTTTCATGTACTCAAACCCAAAAGAATCAAACTGTTGAATTCCATCATTACATTCTCATTGATTTCAATACCCAACGGGAGCTTGAAAAATCTCAAACCCATTGGCACCACATTTAATGAAATACAATAGTTTAAATAAGCATTATCCAACTTTAGGGCATTAATGTTGTTAAGTTTTTTGCCCAACAAGTAAATACTGTCTCTTAATGATCCATTAGTTACATGACTTTTGTGCAACGGCTTCCCGCCTGATGGAATATCAAAGCAACAGTCATGTTTAAAAAAATCTTGCAGAACATTCTGTTTATCAAAAACACATTTGTCAACAGTTTGTGGAGATTTATTAACTGCAGACTGAACAGTACCTTTTAACTTAGTAGTATCTCTTGTCGTTTGTGCATATGTACGCACTGGTAGCGTGTTCTTAGGTCTTGTCCCTGTGCGCCTGATTTCGTCGGTAAAGTTACCGAAAGAAAAGTCAAAAGTGAAATCGGAATTGTTTCTAAAGTTATCAGTAAATCCTTCCGAACCCGGTAAATCGATACCATTTTTAGCTGCAACTCGTCCTTGTCCATTAGGTATCTCAGGAGAAGATGTTGAAGGTACATCCACGTCATCAGCGTCATTCACGCTACAAGGCGCCCGCTGCTCTCTAGGCAATCCCTGGGAAGTGAGCGGTGCACCGGTATTGACCTCCGGTGATGTAGTAACACTTTTAAAATCCTTTACTACGGCAAGATTACCAAACAGTTGTAAAATCTTGGCAACCTCCCCACACAAAGATGAGACTTCGGCTCAAAAAAATGTGCTATAGTTTTAAAATAAAGACAATATTTCATAAGTAGCACAGTCACCTCCTGTACTTACATATGGCTTATTGAGGCCTATTATGTTAAAGTGAGATAAATAAGGTTAGATGTTACTAGTTGATGGTTTTAGCCATGTTTCACAAGTGAAATTATGTCCAAGCTGCTAAGTGGCAACAATACATGAATTTGCCCAGATTTAGTGTTTATTCCATCATAGTTAAGAAGAGCAATTTTTATTTGCTTACATTTTGCTTCAAGTGAGGTTACAATGGCAGTAGCAGAATACTTCTGAATGTTAGAAAGTCCTGGATTACCATTTATATCACCTAATAATGTAAGATAAATGAGTGAATGATGGTATTTTATTAGTCTAATTTTACCTGAAGATAGCAGTTTAGGTGGCTGTAATCTTTTTGCTTTGAGAAACGTAGGTAGTACAGCAAGACGGAAGTGGGAGGGGTCAAGTAATGAAGGAGTCATAACTACAAAAGAGGAAAAGAGGTAAGCTTTTGTTATTTTATCAAAGGTATTACCTAAGTCATATAGGCTAGTTGTAATTCTGTTAGACACAAAAAGTAAAAGTGTATGCCTAATTAAGAATGTTATTGCCACCTTTATGATGGTATAGAGGAAGTACTTCTGGTATATGTAATTGACAAACTTAATTTGTATATGTCAGTTTTCCATTTGGAAATGAATTTGGTAAGTCATGCAGGGTTTAAATAAGGCTATACAGACAGCAAAACTAGTATATAGCTAATGATGATCAGTTTGTCCATCCCTCTCTTAATTACATTTTTAGACCTAATTTTTATGCCACTTGTGAAACCACTAATCTTGTCTATTTAGCAACATGTATACAGTGCCCAGCATTTTATGTGGGCATGACTACAAGAAGGCTAAGAGATCGAGTATATAACCATATATATGACATCAGGAGGTTAAATTTGAACAATGCTCTAGCTAAACATGTGGCTACTCAACCTAACCATAGTTTTAGGTTTAGAGTTATACAAGTGATAGGCCTCAATAAAAGAGGAGGAGACAGGATGAATTATTTAGAAACTGTGGAATTAAAATGGATTTGGAGATTAATGGCACATATTGAACCAGGTTTAAATCAATATATCAGTATTAAACCTGTCTTAACTGCACGTGATTGAAAGTAATTAATAGTATGTAATGTATATAAACATATTTAATACTGTTTTTGAAATGATGAAATATAGTATATTCTTATGCGTATATATGTAATACATTTAAATATATTTGATATGTAAGTTTGTTTTAGATAGGTTTTGTATTATTCTTTTTTATATATTTTATGATTTATTTCTAGAGGTTTTAGGTAGTATTACTATATATCATATGCTAGATTAAAATTTGATAATATTGGTTCATGTTTTAAGGAACTAATATATATGTATTTTTCTATTTCATCTACTTCTGTTTTTAAACTGCTGCATTTCATTATACTAGATTCTAGTAAGCTTAATTGATGAATGTCTTTATTGATTAATTGAACTAGATTGCTTGATGAATGATTTGGTAGCATATAAAAGCTACTCAATGCAATGAAGTTGTATAAACCTGAGGAAGCGTGCTTTGGATGCACGTGAAAGCGCTTGTTACATAAATAAATCAACTTTATTTTTATTTCTACATTGTGGTGGCCTCCATCTAGCTGTTTCTCTAAATATTCCTGGTTTTTGGCTGGAGCCTTTGAAGGGTAGCATTCTTTATTTCATCTTATTAGTCATTGTTTGGTTCTTGAGTTTGCTACCTTAACACGATGGATACCTTGCAAGTGGAACTGGATTATAATCCTGGGACTAGAAGCCCTAAAGACAGATGGAATACCTTATTGAAAGAGACTGTGAATCCGTTACTGGCCATGAATTTGTCTCAACCGAATACAACTACCAATACTACAGGTACTGTGGAAAATCTTAGTGACTTTTATAATTGTTTGAGGGAACTTGAGAACAGCTTATATAAATTATATCGCCTGATTTGGCAAAGGAGACATATGGAGGCTAGCTTACATTTCCAAATTATACCTAGAGGCATGCGGGTGCTATGCATGCCCACATATGGGAATAGCCATCCTGAGTTACTAAAACGATGGCAGCAGTTAAATCTTGACCTAAGCAACCAGTACATGAAACTCCTTATTGACTATTTTACTCCCATTGAGCAAGAGCTTACTGTCAAAGTAGATACCTTATATAGTGAGTTATGTAGTCGCTTTAAGGGAGAACTGTATGAGAAGAAAATCGATGCTATGTACATACAGGTAACAGCCTATAGCGATAGGTTGCAACAAATTAAATATAAGAAATTATTAAGAGATCATCAGGATTTCCTATGTGGCCAGGTCTTCGTATGGCCGAAAGCTGGTTTCCAACGTGATAATCAAGTTCCAAATATAGTCCATACAGATATTGAAATTGAATTGTCTACTCCTATCGACACTGTTTCTTTAAACAGTGCGGAGACATCAACGGAATAAAGGCTTAGAGCAGAAGTGACGTCAGTGAATAGAAACACAGTGAGTGAGGCTGCGCTGACCTTATGCACGCCTCCACCTAACCAACAAGCCCTGAAAGAACCGACTCCGTTTGATAAGTTTGGAGCCAAACCGAAATACACACTTGACAAAGCTACTAGTGGTTTTTTACCCCTACCTGTACGACATCAATTCAGACCACAGGCAAGGTCCAACAGCCGAGGAAGATGCAAGAGAAAATATTCGGGCGAAATGATGGAGGTAAGGAGGAAAAACAGAAGTTAAACACATTAGTGTTTAACTTTTCAGGTTGTAATCTTGACGTTAATGCTATATCTCTATTGAATAGAGGTCTTTCGTTCATTCCGTCACAAAGAAGTAACATTTCCGAGATATTGACTGATTTGCGCCTTTTTGCCAGGAACTTGTCATTGAAACTGCTATTTTTTGACCAAGTGAAAGCGACTGACTTAAGAAATCAGTTCAAACGTAAAAGTACTTTTTCACCAGATTTTCCTAGCAATGTTGATTGTTTTGTCTCAGTATGTGAGAAAGACTTGTATAAATATTTCTCAAGTGTTAATTCAAAAAATGTGTACCATAATTTAAAAGCTGAAGAATGGCGCTCTTTTCATGAGCTATCTAATAATGCTAATTTAACAATACAGCCTGCTGATAAGGGGGGAGGCATAGTGGTATTAGATACCACTATGTACAATACTATGATGTTGCATATGCTGAATGATGATAAGACCTATAAGTTGATTGAGGATGGAACTGTTACTAAAATTGTGAAAAATGTTCATGTTTTACATTAAGAAGGTTTGTGGTCTGCACTCTTGTGGGAGAAGAGGCTGGACTCTGCCCTTCTGAGCTGGGAATTTCTGGTTAAAGGTTTATAGTGCCTGAATATTTGAACTGTATCTTACTGAAATTGGTACACCTTGTTTGCTGTAGCATAGACTAGATCCAGGCCTGCTGAATCTAGCTTTGTTTATATGCTTGTTGTTTGTTTGCTTGTTATTTCCCTGGAACGCTAATTCCACCTAATACGCTTCTCAGCTTCTGTGGATCACTAGTGATATCTGCATTGCTTACTGTACTTATTTCCTTGTTTCACTTGAAAGAAAGTTACTGTTTGTCGTTTTTGCATTTAAGTTACCTGTAACACATTGCACTTAAGTTACCTGGCACTTGCTCACTAAAGCAATTATATAAGTCTGCACTAAAAATTAAAAGCACTACACCCTCACTCCCCACTGGCCCTGGTTTTCAATTATAAAGGAATTCCCAATATTATTATAGCATGTCCAAAGGTCAGTTGTCAATCTCCTCTCCGGTCCAGCTGGTGAATCTGGGAATCTTGAGGCAATGTTACAACTGCCTCATGTACACAGACAACCCTCTCCTCCTCCCAACAAATTCCAACACATGTGAGAGATGCAACCATATAGCCAAACTGGAGGCTAAGCTCTCTCAACTCAGTACTGGCATAACCAGTCAGGAGGAGAAGGAAACCACACTCACTACAATTCCAGTCTCACATAGACCTACCACGACAGCAAACCAAACACATAATCACACAAAAACATACTCAGAGGTTCTAAATAAAGATCTGCCGAAGCAGTAGAGACCTCCAAAGCAGACACCCAAGCAGCCGCTACCCCAAAACAAAACACGTGCAACACATATCTCACAAAGCCAGTGTGCCAAACAGTCACAGCCCTTAAGACTAAACAACACACCTGATACACTTGTAATAGGTGACTCTATCGTCAGGCACACTGACGTCCCGCTCACCAGGCTGAATAAGGAGAGGGTCACGGTGAGCAGCCTGTCGGGCGCTAGGATCCGCCACATAACACAAGCACTCAGGTCATTCCAAGGCAAGTACAAATATGACTCAGTCATTGTCCATGCTGGTGTGAATGACCTGAGACGTACCTCCCTGGACTACATGAAAAGAGACATAAAGGAGCTCTCTGAGCATGTAGCCCAGGCCGGTATGACCCTGACCTTGAGTAGCATCTTACCCTCACCAAGAATGATGCCACAATATGAAGACAAGATGATCAATTTCGACAATTGGCTTAAGTACTGGTGTCATTCAAAGGGGATCCAATGCCTGTCAGCTTGGGATGATATGCTCGACAAGCCACGATGCTTCGCTAGGGACGGCTTGCACCTGTCACCCATGGGCTTTCGGATATAGGCAAAGGCTCTTGCTACCCCCATAGTGCCTTTTTTAGGCAAGGCTCAAAAGACAAACCCACCTCCATAGGTATCACAAGGGATAAGAAACTAAGAGTAATGCTACTCAATGCCAGAAGTCTAAACCTCAAGATGCACGCACTCGAAACTCTCCTTAGCATGGAGAACATCGATATCTGTGCAGTAACAGAAACCTGGTTCAGGGCTCCCGAGAGCACCCCAGCACTACCAGGTTATACCTCATACCATGCTTTTCGGCCCCAAAACGTGGACCGAACCACAAAAAGAGGGTGAGTATCGATATTCATCAGAGATACCCACACCTCCAGGTTGGTGGCAAAGCACGAAGCATCAGAGACTATCCATGTGCAACTAACAGTGGGTAAAACTGCCTTCCAGTTTATAGCCTGCTACAGACCACCCTCCCAAACCCAGGAACCCCACTCGGCCTTCCTGAGAACACTGGAAAATATGAAGGTCTCTCCAAACACCATTATATTGGGCGACTTCAACTACCCAAACATAGACTGGGAGCATTACTCTAGCTCCAACACCCTAGCCCAAAGGTTCCTAGAATTTATAAACTCAAATGCTATGGAACAACTTGTTACCACTCCCACAAGAGGGGAAAACATACTGGACCTGATCATCACCAACATGGGGACTCTATGCTCCAGACCAGAAGTGTATCCCTCACTGGTAAGATCAGACCATAAACTAATCCCACTGGATATTCACATCCCGACCCCACCCCCTGCCCAGAAAACCACAGTGAAAAACCTCTCTAAAGCAAATTTCACACTCCTCAAAACTGAGGTGGAATCCTTTAAAGCCCCCGGGCCTGTGGAAAATACGGCCCAGACCGCAGAATCCTTTATAAACGCATTCTATGAACACCTTCAGGAATGCATGGATCATGCGATCCCAAATAAAACCAAGACCCAATCCTCCAAAGGCAGACGTCCTGTCTGGTGGACCCCAGCCATAAACAAACTATACAATAGAAGGAGGAAGCTACTAAATGATAGAGCAAAATCCCAAAAAGGGAAGGCATCACTGATCAGTATTAGCAAAAAACTACGGGCACACATAAAATTATCTAAGGCCAGCTTCGAGAGAAAAATTGCACAGGACACTAAAGATAATCACAAGGCTTTCTTTAGTTATGTTAGGAACCTGGGTGGTAATTCCCAGATATGCTCAGAATTAATCCAAAATGACAAAAAATACACCGAACCCACAGACATTGCCAACATCTTAGCTGACAGGTTCAGCGCAAACTCCCCCCCCCCTTCCCCACCAAAAGGGCAAATATCTATCCCAGCAGAGTGCTGCCCCCCTGACATCTCAGATGCTCAGGTAAGAGCCGCCCTCTCCAAAGCAAAAAACACAGCATCAATGGGACCAGATGGTGTCCCGGGCTGCGTCCTACATGAACTCCAAGAAGAGCTAAACCCAAACATAAAACTACTGTTCAATCTCAGCCTTACTACAGGATATGTGCCCAAAGAGTGGCGTACAGCAACAGTGGTCCCTCTCCATAAAGGTGGTGCCTCAACGGATCCAGGAAACTATCGCCCCATAAGCCTGACTAGCTTGGTCTACAAAGCTATGGAAAGGATCATCATGGACCTCATAAATAAAGATATTGGGGACCTACAAACACTGGATCCTACCCAGTTCGGTTTTGTTAAGGGAAGATCCTGCCTCTTAAACCTGGTTGATTTCTTTGAAACAGTCACCAAGGCCATTGACGAGGGGAAGGTGGTCCACACAGCCTACCTGGACCTCGCAAAAGCCTTCGATACAATACCCCACTCGGGCATTATAGATAAGCTCACCAGCTTAAATATAAACCCCTATGTCACTAGATGGATTGCAAACTGGCTCAAGGACAGAACCCACATGGTTAGAATTGCTGAAGCCATGTCAGACTCCAAGCCAGTTACAAGTGGTGTCCCACAAGGCTCAGTCCTGGGACCTCTCTTGTTCGGTATATATTTCTCGGAGGTACAGGCCAACACAGAAGGACTGTGGCTGACCACGTTCGCAGATGACTGCAAACTGGGCGCCATAATCGACTCTCCAGCTGACACAAGCATCCTCCAAAAGGGCCTCATAGAAACAGACAACTGGTGCCAGAGCCATGGCCTCAAGCTAAATGCCAAAAAGTGTATAGTCATCCCCTTTGGCAAAAACAAAGTGCCCACAAATTACCACATAAGTGGTAATCCATTAAGTACAGAAGAAGTAATTAGGGACCTGGGGACCCAAGTTGATAGCAATCTCTCATTTGACAACCATGTGGCCAAAGTGGTTAGAAAAACATTTTATATAGCCCACCTAATCATGAAGGGATTCACATCTAGATCAGGGGAGGTCATCGTGCCTCTTTACTCATCCCTCATCAGGCCCATAATTGAGTACAATGTCCCTTTTGGGATGTACCTTACCAGACACCTGCAGCAACTGGAAAGACCCCAAAAGTACCTCACCAAGAGGATCAAAGGGCTCAAACAGATGCCATACGCTGCCCGGTTAAAGAAACTCCAGCTCTACTCAGTGGCATACCGCCTGTTCAGAGACGATCTGTGCCTGACGTATAAAGCCATGTCCAACCCGGAATTAATGGACATGCTGCACCTCAGAAAATCCAAATCCCATCGAGCTACACGCTCGAGAGACTTGAACCTCAGCACTGAAATAAATAGGACATGCTGGAGGGACAGATTCATAACCCAGAGGCTCCCTAACCTCGAAAAAGGGCATAGCAAAATAAATTTAAAATGGGTGGCGAAAACCAAACACATTCTGGCTAGGCTTATAAATGCCCTAGGGCAGATAGCCTAGTATGAACCTATGAACCTATGAACCTATGACACACTATACGATCTTTTGATGTGTAGGCAGATTGATAGTGAGCTTTATGAATAAAAATACCCCTCATTAAGGGTCTGCCTAAGATTCATAAAGAAACCATTCCTATACGTGGTGACGACCTATAGTGTCAGGAGCGGGGTGGGTTACAGAACACATTTCCCACTACTTGGAATCTATTCTTGGACCGCTAACTAGGAGCGTCCCAACCATTTTAAGGAATACTTATCAATTGTTGGATGATTTAGACAATCTTATGAAATGTGGTATGTTACCCACTTCCGCTGTTTTAGTCTCACTGGATGTTAAAAGCTTATTTACAGTAATCCCAAATGAATATGGAATAGAGGCGATTAGGGATGTCCTACTTTCAACAGGTTCACTGAATAGTGATTCACAATTACTTGTCTGTAGTCTTTTGGACCTAGTATTAAACAATAATGTTTTCATGTACTGTGATGCTTTATATGTACAGACATGGGGTGTAGCTATGGGCACCCCATGTGCAAACTCTTATGCGAATTTAGTAATGCATCACTGGGAATGTGCTCATTTATTTAATAGCAGCTTTTTTCAACACGTCTTATTGTATAGACGTTTTGTAGATGATATACTAATCATCTGGGATGGAGAACTGGCACTATTAAATGACTTAGTCAATTATTTAGAATCTACAACTGAGTTCCTTAGATTTACAATGGAAACATCATTTAAGGAGTTACACTTCCTTGATATTACAATAATTAAAAGTTTGCAAGGTCTGATATCGACTTCTTTATATAGGAAACCCTGTTGGAGGAATGCATTGCTACATTTCGATAGCATGCATCCACGCCATATCTTCCCCAACATTGTTAGGAGTCAGAGTAAGAGAATTTCTAGCTTATGTAGAGATGATAGTGATAGGGACTTACAGATTGGTCATTTAAGGGTATTATTTCAAGAGAGAGGCTATAATGTCTCACTATGTAAGCAAGATTGCTCTAATATGAATGATATGCATATGAACATAGAGGCTCCTGCTATCTATAGACACCCCAGGGCCATATATAAACATGGAACACACTATGACTTAAATAGGATATATTTTACTACAAGATATACTAGTGACATAACTTATGTAACTGACATTATTAGGAAAAACTGGAATATCGTACTTGTAGATGGCAGATGTCATAGATTAATAGGGACAACACCTAGTTTTGGGTATAGGAACAGTAAGAACTTAAAAAGGCTCTTATGTATTGATAAAGTTGGTCCATTAATTAGTGGAATAGACAAACGAATTCTAAGATATGGTACATTTTCATGTAATAAATGCAACATGTGTAAGTATATAGCTAGTGATGATCAGTTTGTCCATCCCTCTCTTAATTACATTTTTAGACCTAATTTTTATGCCACTTGTGAAACCACTAATCTTGTCTATTTAGCAACATGTATACAATGCCCAGCATTTTATGTGGGCATGACTACAAGAAGGCTAAGAGATCGAGTATATAACCATATATATGACATCAGGAGGTTAAATTTGAACAATGCTCTAGCTAAACATGTGGCTACTCAACCTAACCATAGTTTTAGGTTTAGAGTTATACAAGTGATAGGCCTCAATAAAAGAGGAGGAGACAGGATGAATTATTTAGAAACTGTGGAATTAAAATGGATTTGGAGATTAATGGCACATATTGAACCAGGTTTAAATCAATATATCAGTATTAAACCTGTCTTAACTGCACGTGATTGAAAGTAATTAATAGTATGTAATGTATATAAACATATTTAATACTGTTTTTGAAATGATGAAATATAGTATATTCTTATGCATATATATGTAATACATTTAAATATATTTGATATGTAAGTTTGTTTTAGATAGGTTTTGTATTATTCTTTTTTATATATTTTATGATTTATTTCTAGAGGTTTTAGGTAGTATTACTATATATCATATGCTAGATTAAAATTTGATAATATTGGTTCATGTTTTAAGGAACTAATATATATGTATTTTTCTATTTCATCTACTTCTGTTTTTAAACTGCTGCATTTCATTGTACTAGATTCTAGCAAGCTTAATTGATGAATGTCTTTATTGATTAATTGAACTAGATAGCTTGATGAATGATTTGGTAGCATATAAAAGCTACTCAATGCAATGAAGTTGTATAAACCTGAGGAAGCATGATTTGGATGCACGTGAAAGCGCTTGTTACATAAATAAATCAACTTTATTTTTATTTCTACATTGTGGTGGCCTCCATCTAGCTGTTTCTCTGTGTAGTTTCTTTATAAGATTTTTTTAACAAAAGAAATACGAAAGGTTCTGAAGATGGAGGTGTGGTGAAGATGGTAGTTTGGAAAGAGTTAGCTAACTCTCCTGCAAAATATATAGCAGTAAATGGAGGTGGTATAATGTTTGTTTTAGACAGGCCTGTAAAATTAATTGCCTTTCAACTTTTTTTAGTGTATAAAAAGGTTATAGCTTGTGCATTGCACATGTGCAATGCTTTCAACCTTCTGTTGCCATTTTTTCCCTGATTTTGTACAATGATATAAAGTACATGTGCCTCTTGGGAGTTTCAAATTACCTAGGCAATATCTCTTTACTTGAAAAGTGTTTTTAATTCCATCTCACCCATGGTAAATGTGTTGTTTTACACAGTCTATGCATTCCAGTTTGTAAGTTTACAAATATTGTAGCTAGGAGGATTCATACAACAACTTTATGGAAAGTCAAAGGAATGTAAAGCACTGTATAGAGATATTGTAAATTATTGGTGTTTTATCTGTGTATGAGATAAAGGCTGAGTGATGGTTAGGGAGGTTTTTCTAAGTAGCAGAATGTGATGTCAGAATGGTCACTAATGTTTGCTGGACAGATGCACACAGAACACTTTTAGGTGGTTAACAATAAAGTGTCCTGGGAGTATGTGGCTATTAATAAA
Source organism: Protopterus annectens (assembly GCF_019279795.1). Lineage (NCBI taxonomy): Eukaryota > Metazoa > Chordata > Ceratodontiformes > Protopteridae > Protopterus > Protopterus annectens. The sequence continues at coordinate 337,692,635 of NC_056730.1, forward strand.
TATGTTTGATTGAAAAGGATCTTAATTAACTGTGAAAGATTAACGTCAGAGAGTAAATTGTTTAGGTCATTTTGAAACAAGCCAAGAAAGTTGACTTTGAAATTTCATTGGATATGTATCTTTTTATGATTTTAACAGATATTTCCTGGGATGTATATGTTTTCATTATTTTTGTGAGCTTTGTGATTTTTAGCAGTTGAATATAGTGTAATTAGTAGATACTTGAAGATTGCCAGGGACAATGGAAGAGACATTCGACTAATGCAATTGTTAATGAAGACTTCCTAGGTAAACAGAGGATGAATATAATATGGTATGGACCATGTTCACCTCCAGTGAAAAAAATGTGCTATAGTTTTAAAATAAAGAAAATATTTCATAAGTAGCACAGTCACCTCCTGTACTTACATATGGCTTATTGAGGCCTATTATGTTAAAGTGAGATAAATAAGGTTAGATGTTACTAGTTGATGGTTTTATCCATGTTTCACAAGTGAAATTATGTCCAAGCTGCTAAGTGGCAACAATACATGAATTTGCCCAGATTTAGTGTTTATTCCATCATAGTTAAGAAGAGCAATTTTTATTTGCTTGCATTTTGCTTCAAGTGAGGTTACAATGGCAGTAGCAGAATACTTCTGAATGTTAGAAAGTCCTGGATTACCATTTATATCACCTAATAATGTAAGATAAATGAGTGAATGATGGTATTTTATTAGTCTAATTTTACCTGAAGATAGCAGTTTAGGTGGCTGTATTCTTTTTGCTTTGAGAAACGTAGGTAGTACAGCAAGACGGAAGTGGGAGGGGTTAAGTAATGAAGGAGTCATAACTACAAAAGAGGGAAAGAGGTAAGCTTTTGTTATTTTATCAAAGGTATTACCTAAGTCATATAGGCTAGTTGTAATTCTGTTAGACACAAATAGTATGCCTAGTTAAGAATGTTATTGCCACCTTTATGATGGTATAGAGGAAGTACTTCTGGTATATGTAATTGACAAACTTAATTTGTATATGTCAGTTTTCCATTTGGAAATGAATTTGGTAAGTCATGCAGGGTTTAAATAAGGCTATACAGACAGCAAAACTAGTATATAGCTAGTGATGATCAGTTTGTCCATCCCTCTCTTAATTACATTTTTAGACCTAATTTTTATGCCACTTGTGAAACCACTAATCTTGTCTATTTAGCAACATGTATACAATGCCCAGCATTTTATGTGGGCATGACTACAAGAAGGCTAAGAGATCGAGTATATAACCATATATATGACATCAGGAGGTTAAATTTGAACAATGCTCTAGCTAAACATGTGGCTACTCAACCTAACCATAGTTTTAGGTTTAGAGTTATACAAGTGATAGGCCTCAATAAAAGAGGAGGAGACAGGATGAATTATTTAGAAACTGTGGAATTAAAATGGATTTGGAGATTAATGGCACATATTGAACCAGGTTTAAATCAATATATCAGTATTAAACCTGTCTTAACTGCACGTGATTGAAAGTAATTAATAGTATATAATGTATATAAACATATTTAATACTGTTTTTGAAATGATGAAATATAGTATATTCTTATGCGTATATATGTAATACATTTAAATATATTTGATATGTAAGTTTGTTTTAGATAGGTTTTGTATTATTCTTTTTTATATATTTTATGATTTATTTCTAGAGGTTTTAGGTAGTATTACTATATATCATATGCTAGATTAAAATTTGATAATATTGGTTCATGTTTTAAGGAACTAATATATATGTATTTTTCTATTTCATCTACTTCTGTTTTTAAACTGCTGCATTTCATTGTACTAGATTCTAGTAAGCTTAATTGATGAATGTCTTTATTGATTAATTGAACTAGATTGCTTGATGAATGATTTGGTAGCATATAAAAGCTACTCAATGCAATGAAGTTGTATAAACCTGAGGAAGCGTGATTTGGATGCACGTGAAAGCGCTTGTTACATAAATAAATCAACTTTATTTTTATTTCTACATTGTGGTGGCCTCCATCTAGCTGTTTCTCTAAATATTCCTGGTTTTTGGCTGGAGCCTTTGAAGGGTAGCATTCTTTATTTCATCTTATTAGTCATTGTTTGGTTCTTGAGTTTGCTACCTTTACACGATGGATACCTTGCAAGTGGAACTGGATTATAATCCTGGGACTAGAAGCCCTAAAGACAGATGGAATACCTTATTGAAAGAGACTGTGAATCCGTTATTGGCCATGAATTTGTCTCAACCGAATACAATTACCAATACTACAGGTACTGTGGAAAATCTTAGTGACTTTTATAATTGTTTGAGAGAACTTGAGAACAGCTTATATAAATTATATCACCTGATTTGGCAAAGGAGACATATGGAGGCTAGCTTACATTTCCAAATTATACCTAGAGGCATGCGGGTGCTATGCATGCCCACATATGGGAATAGCCATCCTGAGTTACTAAAACGATGGCAGCAGTTAACTCTTGACCTAAGCAACCAGTACATGAAACTCCTTATTGACTATTTTACTCCCATTGAGCAAGAGCTTACTGTCAAAGTAGATACCTTATATAGTGAGTTATGTAGTCGCTTTAAGGGAGAACTGTATGAGAAGAAAATCGATGCTATGTACATACAGGTAACAGCCTATAGCGATAGGTTGCAACAAATTAAATATAAGAAATTATTAAGAGATCATCAGGATTTCCTATGTGGCCAGGTCTTCGTATGGCCGAAAGCTGGTTTCCAACGTGATAATCAAGTTCCAAATATAGTCCATACAGATATTGAAACTGAATTGTCTACTCCTATCGACACTGTTTCTTTAAACAGTGCGTAGATTTCAACGGAAGAAAGGCTTAGAGCAGAAGTGATGTCAGTGAATAGAAACACAGTGAGTGAGGCTGCGCTGACCTTAAGCACGCCTCCACCTAACCAACAAGCCCTGAAAGAACCGACTCCGTTTGATAAGTTTGGAGCCAAACCGAAATACACACTTGACAAAGCTACTAGTGGTTTTTTACCCCTACCTGTACAACATCAATTCAGACCACAGGCAAGGTCCAACAGCCGAGGAAGACGCAAGAGAAAATATTCGGGCGAAATGATGGAGGTAAGGAGGAAAAACAGAAGTTAAACACATTAGCGCTTGTTACATAAATAAATCAACTTTATTTTTATTTCTACATTATGGTGGCCTCCATCTAGCTGTTTCTCTGTGTAGTTTCTTTATAAGATTTTTTTAACAAAAGAAATAAGAAAGGTTCTGAAGATGGAGGTGTGGTGAAGATGGTAGTTTGGAAAGAGTTAGCTAACTCTCCTGCAAAATATATAGCAGTAAATGGAGGTAGTATGATGTTTGTTTTAGACAGGCCTGTAAAATTAATTGCCTTTCAACTTTTTTTAGTGTATAAAAAGGTTATAGCTTGTGCATTGCACATGTGCAATGCTTTCAACCTTCTGTTGCCATTTTTTTCCCTGATTTTGTACAATGATATAAAGTACATGTGCCTCTTGGGAGTTTCAAATTACCTAGGCAATATCTCTTTACTTGAAAAGTGTTTTTAATTCCATCTCACCCATGGTAAATGTGTTGTTTTACACAGTCTATGCATTCCAGTTTGTAAGTTTACAAATATTGTAGCTAGGAGGATTCATACAACAGCTTTATGGAAAGTCAAAGGAATGTAAAGCACTGTATAGAGATATTGTAAATTATTGGTGTTTTATCTGTGTATGAGATAAAGGCTGAGTGATGGTTAGGGAGGTTTTTCTAAGTAGCAGAATGTGATGTCAGAATGGTCACTAATGTTTGCTGGACAGATGCACACAGAACACTTTTAGGTGGCTAACAATAAAGTGTCCTGGGAGTATGTGGCTATTAGAAAATATGTTTGATTGAAAAGGATCTTAATTAACTGTGAAAGATTAACGTCGGAGAGTAAATTGTTTAGGTCATTTTGAAACAAGCCAAGAAAGTTGACTTTGAAATTTCATTGGATATGTATCTTTTTATGATTTTAACAGATATTTCCTGGGATGTATATGTTTTCATTATTTTTGTGTGCTTTGTGATTTTTAGCAGTTGAATATAGTGTAATTAGTAGATACTTGAAGATTGCCAGGGACAATGGAAGAGACATTCGACTAATGCAATTGTTAATGAAGACTTCCTAGGTAAACAGAGGATGAATATAACATGGTATGGACCATGTTCACCTCCAGTGAAAAAAATGTGCTATAGTTTTAAAATAAAGAAAATATTTCATAAGTAGCACAGTCACCTCCTGTACTTACATATGGCTTATTGAGGCCTATTATGTTAAAGTGAGATAAATAAGGTTAGATGTTACTAGTTGATGGTTTTAACCATGTTTCACAAGTGAAATTATGTCCAAGCTGCTAAGTGGCAACAATACATGAATTTGCCCAGATTTAGTGTTTATTCCATCATAGTTAAGAAGAGCAATTTTTATTTGCTTGCATTTTGCTTCAATTGAGGTTACAATGGCAGTAGCAGAATACTTCTGAATGTTAGAAAGTCCTGGATTACCATTTATATCACCTAATAATGTAAGATAAATGAGTGAATGATGGTATTTTATTAGTCTAATTTTACCTGAAGATAGCAGTTTAGGTGGCTGTAATCTTTTTGCTTTGAGAAACGTAGGTAGTACAGCAAGACGGAAGTGGGAGGGGTTAAGTAATGAAGGAGTCATAACTACAAAAGAGGGAAAGAGGTAAGCTTTTGTTATTTTATCAAAGGTATTACCTAAGTCATATAGGCTAGTTGTAATTCTGTTAGACACAAATAGTAAAAGTGTATGCCTAGTTAAGAATGTTATTGCCACCTTTATGATGGTATAGAGGAAGTACTTCTGGTATATGTAATTGACAAACTTAATTTGTATATGTCAGTTTTCCATTTGGAAATGAATGTGTTAAGTCATGCAGGGTTTAAATAAGGCTATACAGACAGCAAAAAATGCATGAGGGGTACGGGGCAGTTGAGGAATGGGGGCAGGTGAAGCAGCCCACCTCATGAGTGCAGCAAGAGTCATTCTGTGTCTGCATGCAAATTGTCACTCTTACTGGCAGCATTTAGGGTGAGAAAGAAGTGTATAAGAGGTAACAGGTAAAGTTGCACTGTGACTATTTTTGATTTCTTGGTTTAGAGTTTGTATATTTACATCATTTCTTGTCGTTTGCTGTCATTTTATTGTAGTTTGTTTTACTTTTAAAAAATAATTGTTTTACTTCTTGGTTAGGCCAGTTAATAAAATTTTGTGTTACATTGTTTGAGTGCATATGGATTAACTGCATATGTGCCAACACCCTAAATATGGAGGTAATAATAAGGGATCTATGGACACATGTGGATAGTCATCTCTACTTTCAGAAACACATTCACAAAGTGGTTAGAAAATCATGCTATGTGTCCCCACAAATTGCCAAAGTTTTTGCATATAGATCAAAGGAGGTTCCTCTACTCATCAGTCATCAGACCCAACAGAGAATATCATGACACACTTGCGATGAATCTGACTAGGCACCTTCAGCAGCTGGAAAGACCACTGAAGTACCTCAACAAGAGGATTACTGGCCTCAAACAGTTGCCCCATGCAAGAAGACTAAAGTAACTCAGTCTGTACTCTGTTGCATACCGTGTACTCAGGCGATCTCTGCCCAACATACAGGTCCATGTCCAATGCAGAACTGATGTACATGCTCTATCTGAAGTAAACCCAAGCTCACTGTGCCACATGCTCTAGGGATATAATCATCACAACAATAAATAGAACATGTTGGAGGAATACATTACTAACTCACAGACTTCCCTTGCTTTGGAACAGGCTCCCAACCTACATTAAGTTGAGTCTCTCACTGACACTCTTCCAGAGGAGCCTTGATGAGTGTATGTGAAAATGAACTGTCACACCATGGATCACTTCATCAGCTCTACTACACAGAGGCATAGGGAACTAACCCCAAGTGTGGTGATAGCTGCACACTCTGGCCATACTAATATATGCCTTCAGGCAGATAGCCTATTACCTACCTATGTACCTATATATGTAGGGGGAACACAGTATAATAAGCTAAAGATGGATGGGCAGAGATGTGTGTAAGAGGGTGACCATGACAAGGAGCCATCCAGGACTGTTCCACCCAGCACACATCCCAATGGCACAAAAGACATGAGGTGCACATCTTACCCACTGTACATAATAGCCACCAGTATCTAAGCATTACAGTGTATGTGGTGCATGTGCGTGCTGTACAACATGACTGTACAATGAAGTACACATCTACTATCTGTAGACATGTATCTGTCACATAGGTTCATAGGTATGTAGTAGACTATCTTTATGAAGGCATATATTAGCCTAGGCAAGTTGTGCAGCTTTCACCACCCCATTGGTTAGTCTCCTAAGCCCTAGTTCTAATAGTTAGTACCCTAAGACCTTTTCTAGTGGGGCTGCTGATGTGATCCCTGACGTGAATTGTCTGTTTCCCATCCACTCATCAAGGTTCCTATTGAAGAGTGTCAGCAAGGTGCTCTGGCTGATGTACATTGGGACTCTGTTCCACAGTAAGGCAAGTCTCTGGGATGGTACTCTATCCCACCAGCATGTTGCATTCATTGTTGTGATGAGGTTCATATCCCTGGAGTGTGTAGTGTGACTCAATTTTGTTTTCCTTAGATGGAGCATGTTCAACAGTTATGTTCTGGACATGGCTCTGTATGTTATGCAGAGTTTGCCTCTGAGTAGGTGGTATGCAACAGAGAACAGATGTAGTTTTTTTTCCATTTGTGTTGCATAACACAACTGTTTGAAGCCAGTAATCCTCTTGGTGAGGTACCTCTGTGGTTGCTCCAGCTGCTGGATATGCCTAGTCGAGTACATCCAAAATGGTGCATTGTACTCAATGATGGGTCTGATGACTTAAGAGTAGAGGGCCACCACTACCTCTTGTGATCTTGATGCAAACCCTTTGTTGATTAGGTGGGCCACATAGGATTTTCTAACCACTTTGGCAACATGGTTGTCAAAGGAAAGATGACTATCTACTTGTATCCCCATATCCCTTATTACTTTGTCAGTGTTTTGGGGGTAACACCTATGTGGTACTTTGTGGGTACTTTGTTTTCCCAAAAGGGGATTACTATGCATTCTTTCACATTGAGCTTGAGGCCATGATTCTGACACCACACATCTGTCTCATAGAGTCCCTTCTGGAGAATATTTGTGTCATCCGGGGAATCTATTATGGCACACACCTTACAGTTCCCAGCAAACTTAGTCAACCACAACCCTCCTGTGTTGGCATGTACTTCTGAGAAGTATATATCAAACAGGAGGGGTCCCAGGACCGAACCCTGGGGGATGCCAGTTGTTACCAGTTTAGAGTCTGACATGTATCCAGCAACTCTTAATGTGTGGGATCTGTCTGTGAGTCAGTTTGTAATCCATCTTGTGATGTATGGATTTATGCCCAGGTTGGTGAGTTCATCTATGATACCTGACTGGGGAATGGTGCCAAAGGCCTTAGCGAGGTGCATCTGTAGCCTGGGTAACTGTCTCAAAAAAATCCACCCAGTTCAGGAGGCATGATCTGCCTTTGACAAAGCCAAACTGGGTGTGCTCAACTGTGTGAAGGTTCCAAATGTCTTAATTGTTGAGTTTCATTATGAGTGGCTCCATTCCCTTGCAGATCAGACTCGTCAGGCTCATAGAGCAGGAATGCCAAGGGTTTATTGTGGCCCCACCCCTGTGGAGGGGGAAGAACATTGCTGTGCAACATTCTATGGGTACATATCCTGTAGAGAGGATGTAGAGAGAGGTGTAGGTATCCCTGATGAATATGTATACATCCCCACCCTATGTGCTATGATCCAGGTTCTGATGCCGGAAGATATGGAATTAGTAATATCCTGGTAGTGCTGGTGTGCTCTCTGGATCCTTGAACAAGGTTTCTGTTACTACACAGATATCAACATTCTCCACACTGAGGAGTGCCTCGAGTGTGTGCATTTGGAGGCTGAGACTTCTGGCAATGAATAGCATTTAGCTCACTTTGTGGTTATTTGTGTTGGTTACTGGGGTTGGTTTGTCCTTTGAGACTTGCCTAAAAAAGGTAATATGGGGACAGCAAGAGCCTTGGCCAGTATTCAGAAGCATAGGGGTGACAGGTGCAAACCATCTCTAGCGAAGCAACGAGGCTTGTCTATCATGTCATCCCAGGCAGACAGAGACTGGATCCCCTTTGAATGACACCAGAAGCTCAGCCAATTGTTGAAGTTTATCATCTTTGTTATATTGCAGTATCATGTAGGTGAAGGTAAGATGTTACTCAAAGTCAGGGCCATACCAGCCTGGTCTACATGATCATAGAGCTACTATATATCTCTTGTCATGTTGTCCTGGGAAGTATGTCTCAGATCATTCACACTGACATGTACAAAGACCGCGTCATAAATGTACCTGTTCTGGAGTGATATAAGTGCTTGTGTTATGTGGCGGATCATAGCACCTGACAGACAACTGACAGTAACCTTCCCCTTGTCCAGCCTAGTGAGTGGAACATCTGTGTGCCTGACTATGGAGTCACCTATTACTAGTGTGTTGGGTATGTTGTTTTGCCTTAGGGCCTGTTGTGAGGCACACTGCTTTGGCGTATTATGTGTTTTCTGGCGTGTGCTTGGAGGTGCATGTTGCTTGCTTGTCTGTTTAGGAGGACACTTTCTCTTTTTCAGATTAATATTTGTATTCTCCGAGTATGGTAATGTGTATTTATGTGTGTATTTTGCTGGTGCTTATATTGTAGGTCTATGTGAGACTGTTGGTGTTGTGCTTGTATGACCCTACTCCTCTTGACTGTATTGTCCAGTATTGGGTTGACAGAGCTTAGCCACGGATTTGCCCCTGTGTGTGCCACCATGTGGTGCATCAACCCATATATGATATGGTTATGGCTTATGCATACAGTACACCTAGTATGATAAGCCTGCTGAGGTTAGCAAATGTGAAAAACCCCTTTGGGCAAACTGTCAGCGAGTAATGTTTGTATTGCATCCTGTAACTCCATATTGCTTGCTGAAGTGTAAAAACGTACTTAGTTTTAATAAGAACCCCGCACTTGCCAACTGTGTGTGTGTCTGTCTGTCTCCCCCTGGGGAGGGAGCAACCTTTTTGGAGACTACTCACACCCCTTAAAAGTGATATACTCATCTTTGTCAAGTCTGATGATGTCACCATCCTACAAATACACCTGTGGGAAGGTGAAATACCAGTAATGTGTATAGCTTGTCATGTAAATGTGTACTGCTGTAGTATCATAATGTAGTTAGGTAGGAGTTTGAATCCTGCACATGTCAACTGTGTGTGTGTGTTCCGAGTGTGTGACACCATTGGTCAATGTAGAGTGGGTTTTGATTTTTCTAGTGTATTACATATCACAATGACAACTGTATGTGCATAACACATGTATGGTAGCTGTGGGGCAAAGCCATATACATACATGTGACCTCAATTTTTTCATAGGTGGGTACTATGCTTTCTCCATGAAAGCATCTGTTAGCCTTGCCAGAGTGTGCTGGCACTTTCCAGACCTTCGGTCACTTCTGTATGCTTGTGACAAGCTTAGCCACTGCAGTGATCCCTGGGCTACATCTTCTGTTTCACATCCACTCATCACAGTTTCTATTGAAGAGTGTGAGTGAGGGTTTATGCTTGAGGTATATTTGAATCCTGTTCCAAAGCAAGCAAAGTCTGGCAAAGATGACTAATCATTATAGGTGTGCAACAACCTCTGTTGATCTGCATGCAAACCCTTTATTGCTTATGTGCTCCACAGAGGGAATTCCAAAACCCTTTGGTAATGTGATTATCAAAGGAGAGATGACTAAACACATGGATCTATGTATACATTAGTACCTGTTCCACATTTTGGGGGATACTATCTATGTGGTACTCTGGGAATACTTTTATTTTATTTATTTATTTTATTTTATTTTACATTTGTTGACCGGGCTAGTCTAACTGGAGATATTTCCATTTTCAGTAGAGGCCCGGGGAGAAAAGCTCCACAGAGAATACACTTAAGGCAAGCATACTAGAGTTTAAGAAAAGTTTTAAGAGACAGAAACTAACAACTCTTCAGTTACTCATTATTACTAGTGAGCTTAATACTGACTCACATAGTGACAGTAACAAAAAAAAAAATACTTAAATAAATTATACTATACTAAGACTGATAAAGATAACTAAAAAAATAATTAAATACTACTTCACACAGTTAAACTCAATGACATCATATTAAGTTATAAAGTACTTTGAGAGATAATAATAGGAAAGTAAGTGTGAGAAAGAGAGCTAAGAATATGAGTAATAAGAAGAGGCAGGTTGAGGGAAGGACAGCAAGTAAGATAGTTAGCAAGCAAAGAGAGCTAGAAGCCAGTCTATAAGCAAGGAATAATAGGAAAACAAGTGGCAAAAGAGGAGGAAAGCCAGTTGGATCGTAGCAAAGTTTAACATAGGAGACAGTAATGAAGTAGAGTCTGAGTAGTGAAGGATTAATCAGGTTTACTACATGTGCACAGCCAGTGGTTTTGGAAGTGAAGTTTGATGTTTAGTTTGAAAAGAGGTAATGATGCAATGGTTGTTATGTTACTAGGAAGTTGGTTCCATTTTCTACCTACTGAATTTGTGAAAAGGGAGTTGCCAGCGGTGTTATTAGATTTTGTGGAATTAGCCAATAGTTTGCTGGAGGAGCGGAGAGAGCTAAGATTATTGTAGGGGATAATGAGTTGAGAGAGTATAGGGGTGTTTGTTGGATGGTACAGAATTTTATGGGCAATAGTGAGTTGTTGGGTTGCAAGATAGTTTTGGAATTCTGGCCAGCCTAGTAGTTTCAGGTTGAGACAGTGGTGTGTTCTGTAGGGGTTACCTGTAGCGGTTTAGCAATGTTATTATAGCTGGTAGAAAGTTTGGTAAGGTTGTTTTTATTGAGGTTGGTGAAAATGGGACAAGCATAGAGAAGAGAGGAAAGAAGATGGGAGTGAGCGATCCTAGTCCTAGAGGAGGGAGTTAGGAAAGGTCTAATCCGATATAGAGATCCTATTTTCCTATTGACAAGTTTAATGGTGTTGTTAATGTGTTGGTTGAAAGAGAGATTATTATCAATTGTAATACCTAACAGTTTAGTAGTAGAGTCAGGAGAGATGATAGTTGCATTGTTAGAAGAGATAGTGAAGTTTAAAGGGGTGGTTCTGGAGGTAGGAGTAAAGAGGAGGAGTTTAGTTTTCTTAGCATTTAGTAGGAGAAATCGACTAGAAAACCATGTCTCGACGGTGTTAAAGACATTTTGAGTAAGAGATCTAAGTTCTGAGGTAGAGGATGCAGAGCAGATGAGGGTAGAATCATCAGCATATTGAATGCAAGTAGCTTGGGGGATTATGTTTTGGAGATCATTTATGAAGAGGGAAAAAAGAAGAGGGCCAAGAATAGAGCCTTGTGGAACTCCAATAGAAACTGGCAGAAGAGAAGAGATGTGGTTATTCCAGAGAACAGCCTGTTTCCTGTTAGTGAGATAAGAAGAAAACAATCTAATGGCAGGGATGTCAAAAGATAGTGATTCTAGAGTTTTGATTAATAAGGAGTGGTTAACCATATCGAATGCTTTGAGAGGTCTATGAAGATGGCAGAAGAGAGTAGGTTGTTGTTACGGTTCAGGTTAATAGTGTCAACAAAGGAGAGAAGGGCAGTAGTAGTACTGTGATTAGGTCTGAATCCATGTTGACTGTTTGCTATGATGTTGTGGAGAGAGGTGTTGTACAAGCTGATGGTGTATACATTTCTCCATTATTTTGGCCAAGGGAGAGAGGAGAGCAATAGGTCTAAAGTTAGAGTAGTCAATGGAGTTACCACCTTTATGGAGTGGGATAATGTGGGAGACCTTCCATATATCAGGGATGATACCTTCTTTGATTGTCCTATTAATGAGAATAGAAATAGGATATGCGATAGCCTTGGCAGCTTTTGTAGAAAGAGTGAAGGTAACTTGTCCGCAGAGGGGTACAAGGTTTTAGCTTAAGAAGGAGTCTGTATATGTAAGATGTAGAGATGGGATGTAGAGAATTTAGAGGAGGAGTTAATGAGGTTACATGTTGGGTGTGAGTTATTAGTGTTTAATTGATTAGCAAGAGTTTGTATAGTTTCAGTGAAGAAACAATTGAAAGCATCTGCAGTTTTTGGGGGTATCAGGATCAGAATTAAGTGGGGAAGGTGTTTTGAACGTCCTGGGGAAAGAAGTCTATTAACTGAAGACCAGAAAAGTTTTGAATTATTAAGATGGGTTTCTTGCAGATTGAAGTAGAATTTCTTTTATCAGCTAGTATAGCTTTTTGGTTAGATTTCTAAGCTGGCGGAAGTGAAGAAGATCAGGGTTTTTCTATGTGATCTCCATGTGGCCCAGACTTTATTTCTAGTGAGAATAAGTTGTTTGGTTTCATGGGAGAGCCAGGGGCAACATTGGATTTAGTTCTAATGCTACGTTCAGGAGCATGCAAGTCAAGGATAGATAAAAAAGTAGAGTTAAAGTACATTACTGCATTTTCAAGAGGGAGTGTTTTAATGGGTTCCAATTACATGCAGTAAGTTCAGACTGGAACAATTCTGGATTGAAGTGTTTGATGGTGCGTACATGTCTTGTGATGCATGAGTTTATGCAATCAGCCTTATCCCTTGTTATGAATGTTAAGGAGTGATCACTTACATCATCAGGTAAAATTCCTACTTTGTAGTTATCTTTGACTTTATTTATAAGAATCCAGTCTAGAATGCTTTCTCTATTACTGTGTTTGTTGAGCCTTGTAGTAGAGGTTATAGTTTGGATAAAACCATGGAGGTTGATATGAGAAGAAGGATTATCAGCAGTAATGCTATTCCAGTCTATATTCAGGTCACCTAGTATGATTGTTTCTTGGGGATATGTGATAGATATCCAGCTAAGGTAATTTTCGAGGATTTGTATGTTATTACCAGGTGGTAGGTACATGCATATAATATAGATGGATTTTTTGGAGTTTAATTGTAGTTTTGAAATGATAGCTTCTATTTTGTTATCTTGTGTAGGAAAGGCAGGAAGGGTAGTAATATTTAGATGATTTTTATGAAGAATTGCAACTCCACCACCTTTACGGTTGGGACGGTCAAGTCTTATGATATTATAACCTTGGGGAGTAATCTCAGTGTCTTTAGTGGAGGGCTTTAGCCATGTCTCAGAGATGCAAAGAATGTCAAATGAATGTATCTGTAGGAGGGAATGCATGTAAGGTATTTTGTTGTTTATGCTTTGGGTATTAAGATGTCCTATTAGGAAGGTGTTATTGAGTTTGGGTATAGTCATTAGGGAGAGTGGAAAGTTGGACCAGGGTTAGGGTGGATATCTCCAGATTGAAGGTTAAGATTGCTAGGTTTCATAGTGTGTTTACATTTTAGAAAGGTTAGAAGTTTAGTTTTGTAGTCTAAAGACAAGTTGTATTTTAGGTGTGACAGTCGGTGGAATCTAGGTGGTTGATAGCTAGGTGTAGAAGAAATATATGGATAGGAATTTAGAGGATTTAGATATATTGTAGTTTGTTTATATCGATTGAAAGGTTGGACATGCAGTGGTTTCTCATAGAGGGATAGAAGGTATATTGAGCATAGGGTGGTAACTAATAGTGTGGAAAGTAAAATGTGGGATGACTTGAGTGGAGACATAGTGGAAGTATGTGTATCTATGAAAGGTAAAGAGAGGTAAGAGAGGGTGGAGTAGAAAGGTGTTGTTATAGTAAGGAAGAAGTATGGAAGGGAGAAGTATGGAAGAATATAAGAAAGATAACAGAGGAATAGGGGTATAACAGAGACCAGGGTACCAAGAAAGAGCTAGATTTTAGTGTAAATAGAGTACAGTAAGGTGGTATGAGTGAAGGAAGTAGAGTTTAAAAATAGAGAGAATTCACTGTGAGTGTGAGATTGAGAAGGGGTTTGTTTTCTAAAAGTGGATAACTATGCTTTCTTTGGCTTATAGCTTTACAGCATGATTGTGACACCAGGTATCTGTCTCTATGATACCCTTTTGGAGGATGTGTGTGTCATCTGGAGAATAAAGTATAGCCCACAGTATGCATTTTCATCAAACGTGGGCAGACATATCCCTACTGTGTTTTCCTGTACCTAAGAAAGCTATATGCCAAACAGGAGTGGTCCCAGGACTGAGTGCAGGTGAATACTACTTGTTACTGGCATAGAATTGTACATGGAGGCTGCAAATGTTACTGTGTGTCCTACATCTGTGCGTCAGTTGTCAATCCATCATCAAACAGTCGTTTATGATCAGTCTGTTGAGGTTATGTATAATACCAGAATGTGGGATGGGTATGAATTGCTGGGTGAGCTATAACTTAGCTGTGTGGACCTCCCCTCCCTCACCTATAGCCTTGTTACTTGGCTTGAAGTCTACTAGGTGTAGGAGCCATGATCTGGCCTTTAGAGAATCTAAGTGGGTATGGTGCAGTGTTTGCAGGTTCATAATGTCTCTGTTAATGAGTTCCATAATGCTGTGCTCCATAGCCTTCCAGATAACATTTGTCTGGCTTATAGGGTGAGAGTTTCCAGGATCTGTTGTAGCTCTACCCTTAATCAATTTATGTTAACATTTGCACTGGGTGTGATGAGGGTGGACAGGATTAAGAATAATTATATTAGAGGGTCAGCCCAGGTTTGAAGGTTAGTAGACCAAGCCAGATAGGCAGGATTACGTTGGTTTGTACATGTGCTGAGGAGGGATGCAGAGTATATTGTGAAATAGATGCTAAGGATGAAGCCGCCAGGTAACAGGAACAGATGAGGTTTATGGATGTGGTGAGAGAGGACATGCAGGTGGATGGTGTGGCAGTGCAAGATGCAGAGGGCAGGAAGAAATGGAAACAGATGATGTACTGTGGCAACCCCTAATGGGAGCATCTGAAAGGAGAAGAATTTGTAGCTCAACCCGTGTGAACTGTGAACACCATTACTGTGCGTCCTTCCACAAGTATGTAACCTGTATAGAGGCTGCATCTGAACAGAGTGTTTAGGTGAGTGGTTACTTCATATGTCAGCTTGTGTATGACACAGCCAGGGACACTGTCCAGTAACATTGCCACTGTGGTTTGGACTTTGGTAAAGAGATATTTTAACTAGAGTGCCTGTGAATCATCAGGTTTTACATTCTTCAGGTCTGGAAATGTGGCCCTTGTGTAACGACAGGGTGGTGAAATCCGCATTCAAACTGTCTGACAAGATATTGGTAATGTCATTCAGATAAGTGTACTTTGTGACCATTTACATTAACTCTGACCCGATCTGAGATTTCCCCTCTAGATTATAAACAATACTAACGAAAGCTTTAGTGCTGTCTTTGGAATCCTTGCCAATTTGTATTTTGAAGCTTGCCTTGTATGATTAATGAGGGCTTGTATTTTCCCAATGATACTGACCAGAGATGTTATCCCTTGTTGGTATGTAACTCTTTTTTGGTACAACTTCACACCTTCTATTATATATTTAGTTTATGGCAGGGGTCCATGAGACTAATGCACTTTTACTGTATAAGTGAGTATTTCTTGTGTTTGTGATAGCACGGTCCATGCAACCCTGTAGGTGAACAGTGTGCATTACTAAAGGATTATGCAGCTGGGACAGTGTTAACCTTAGTAATGCAAACCAACGACAGATAGCAACAACAGCATCATCCACAGCACAGTGTCAACCCTTGTCATACACACACATGCGTACTCAAGTTCCAAAATGTGTGTAGTACAATGCATACTGGCCACCAATAGAAACTATAGCGTGTTAACACTGGCCAATACAGGGCATGTCACCCTGCCCATGTGTCCAATATGCATGTACATGCAGACAGTGCACCTCCACCATGTTCACAAATGGACACCTGCAAACCTGTGTTGCACACATCCCACACTTACTGTCCACTGTATAACGCATGCTGACATAACTACACACATCAGTATGGAGAATATCAATATCTGTGCAGTAACAGAAACCTGGTTCAAGGCTCCCGCGAGCACCCCAGCACTAACAGGTTATACTTCATACCATGCTTTCCGGCCCCAAAACTCGGACCGAACCACAAAAGGAGGGGGAGTATCCATATTTATCAAAGATACCCACACCTCCAGGGTAGTGGCACTGCACGAAGCATTGGAGACCATCCATGTGCAACTAACAGTGGGCAAAACTGCCTTTCAGTTTGTAGCCTGCTACAGACCACCCTCCCAAACACAGGAACCTCACTCGGCTTTCCTGAGAACACTGGAGAATATGAAGGTCTCTCCAAACACCATTATATTGGGTGACTTCAACTCCCCAAACATTGATTGGGAAAACTACTCAAGCCCAAACACCCACACCCAACGGTTCCTAGAATTTATAAACTCAAATGCTATGGAACAACTAGTCACCACTCCCACAAGAGGGGAAAACATATTGGATCTGGTCATCACCAACATGGGGTCTCTATGTTCCACACCAGAGGTATACCCCTCATTGGTAAGATCAGACCATAAACTAATCTCACTGGACATCCATATTCCGTCCCCACCCCTAGCCAAAGAAACCACGGTGAAGAACTTCTCAAAAGCAAACTTCACACTTCTCAAAACCAAGGTGGAATCCTTCAAAGCCCCCGGGCCAGTGCAAAATACGGCCCAAAATGCAGAATCCTTTACAAAAGTATTCTATGGACACCTACAGGAATGCATGGAGCATGCTATCCCAAATAAAACCAAGACTCACTCCTCCAAAGGCAAGAGACCTGTCTAATGGACCCCGGCCATAAATAAGCTATACAACAGAAGGAGAAAGCTACTACATGATAGAGCAAAATCCCAAAAAGGGAAGGCATTTCTGATCAGTACTAGCAAGAAACTACGATCCCTCATAAAATCATCTAAGGCCAGCTTTGAATGAAAAATTGCACAAGACACTAAAGATAATCACAAGGCCTTCTTTAGTTATGTCAGAAACCTGGGAGGCAACTCCCAGATATGTTCTGAGTTAGTGCAAAATGACAAAAAATACACTGAACCCACAGACATTGCCAACATCCTGGCAGAAAGGTTCAGTGCAAACTTCTCCCCCCCCCTTCCCCCCAAAAAGTGCAAATGTCTATCCCAACAGAGTGTAGCCTTCCTGAGATCACAGATGCACAGGTGAGAGCTACCCTCTCCAAAGCAAAAAACACAGCATCAATGGGACCAGACAGTGTCCCGGGCTGCGTCTTACATGAGCTCCAAGAAGAAGTAAACCCTCATATAAAGTCACTGTTCAATCTCAGCCTTACTACAGGATATGTACCCAAGGAATGGTGTACAGCAACAGTGGTCCCACTCCACAAAGGTGGTGCCACAACAGACCCCAGAAACTATCTCCCTATAAGCCTGACTAGCCTGGTCTGCAAAGCTATGGAGCGTATCATCATGGAAATCATAAACAAAGACATTGGGAACCTCCAGACATTGGATCCTACCCAATTTGGCTTTGATAAGGGCAGATCTTGCCTCTTGAACCTGGTTGACTTCTTTGAAACAGTTACCAAAGCCATATATGAAGGGAAGGTAGTCCACACAGCCTACCTGTACCTCGCAAAAGCCTTCGACACAATACCCCACTCGGGCATCATAAATAAGCTCACCAGCTTAAATATCAACCCCTATGTCACAAGATGGGTTGCAAACTGGCTCAGGGATAGAACCCACATGGTCAGAATAGCAGGAGCCATGTCAGACTCTAAACCAGTTACAAGTGGTGTCCCACAAGGCTCGGTCCTGGGACCTCTCTTGTTCGGTATATATTTCTCCGAGGTACAGGCTAACACGGGTGGACTATGGCTGACCAAGTTCGCAGATGACTGCAAACTGGTTGCCATAATCAACTTTCCGGCTGACACAAGCATCCTCCAAAAGGGTCTCACAGATATGGATAACTGGTGCCAGAGCCATGGCTTAAAGCTAAATGCCAAAAAGTGCATAGTCATCCCCTTTGGGAAAAACAAAGTGCCAACAAATTACCACATAGGTGGTAATCTATTAAGTACAGAAGAAGTAATTAGGGACTTGGGGACCCAAGTAGATAGCAATCTTTCCTTTGGCAATCACATTGTCAAAGTGGTTAGAAAGACCTTCTATATAACCCACCTTATCATGAAAGGGTTCACATCTAGATCAAGAGAGGTCATTGTGCCCCTCTACCTATCACTTATCAGGCCCATAATGGAATACAATGCCCCATTTGAGATGTACCTTACCCGACACCTGCAGCAACTGGAAAGACCCCAAAAGTACCTCACCAAGAGGATCAAGGGGCTCAAACAGATGCCCTATGCAGTTCAGCTAAAGAAACTCCAGCTCTACTCAGTTGCGTACCACCTACTCAGAGGCGATCTGTGTCTGACGTATAAAGCCATGTCCAACCAAAAATTAATGGACATGCTTCACCTCAGGAAATCCAAATCCCTTAGAGCTACATGCTCCAGGGACTTGAACCTCAGCACAGAAATAAATAGGACATGCTGCTGGGACAGATTCATATCCCAGGGGCTCCCCTCACTCTGGAACAAAATCCCAATCCATGTTAGGCAGAGCCTCTCACTGACCCTCTTCAAGAGAAGTCTTGACGAATGGATGGGAGATCATACGTTTACCCCTGGGATCTCTTCTGTGTCCCTGCTTGACAGTGGTATAGTAAACTAACCTTAAAAGGGCTACCTTCTGTGACCTACTATATAGAGGCACAGTCAACTAATCTAAAAGGGTGGCAAAAGCCAAACACACTCTGGCTAGGCTTATAAATGCCCTAGGGCAGATAGCCTAGTATCAACCTATGAACCTATCAGCCAAGTGGCACATGAGCAAACAAAACACAATTGGAATAAACACTGGTGAAAACAATACAACATTGCTAATTACATCTTTAATGCATCATGCCTGCTCAGCTACACCTTCACGAATGCTGTCATTTACAGAGGTGTAATGAGCCCTCTGTGCCATTAGCCCCTGTCTGGTGTACTGCTCCATTCATGTCTGTGCCTCCATGACAGCCTGGAACATGCTTGTGGTAGAAAGAGGTGTGGCACATTTACCAGGGGCATGATGACCAGCAGTGCTCTGACGAGAACCCCTGAGCATCTGCCTATGTGGTACTGTTCCAGACATCTGGCTATGGCTGCTGTGTCCTGATACATGTGCCATAGATACCACACTGTCCTGGCCAGTGCCAACCATACACTGTCCCTCAACTAAGGGCAATGGCGATGATGGATGTACAGGCAGTATGACTGTGTACATGGATGGCGTGGAGACTTGTGTACTGTCAATTGGTGGCCCAGCAACAGACCCTGACAAACCTGCCTGTGCCTCAACACACCTATCTTCATGAACACTGTCTGTCTCAGTGACATCAGGTTCCCTGCTCTACTGAACCAGCCCCACCTCGCCACCTGTGTGAGGAAAACAGGAAACACACTTTAAGACCTGAACATGACTTCAGACCACATGCACAGACACAAAACTTCCCTCCTCTCGAAAGCAGACACACACAACACCAGCAATCACAGAACATACACAATAGCAGGTGATGGTGGAGTACAGTATCACAAGCAAAACAGTCATATCACACCTGTCAGCATGCAGGACATGTGTTGCTCAACAGCATGCAGTGCAAGTGTAGTCAATCCTTGTTACTAACAGTATACATGGTTTTGATGCATGTGTTTTGTTATTCAGTGATGGCCCTCCCCCTGGAACACAATGCATACATGGACACAATAGTGCTGTGCAGGTATTCATAACCCTGTGATGTACTGTGCACCATAACTCACAGGTGTACATACCATTGCTGGATGTGTATCTGTGTGTCAGATGGGTATCCAATGCTGATTACAGCCTCTGCATCTTTAGTAAATAATTGTGGACACGTGTTAATTGTGAACACGTTTTTAGCACATGCATGATGGGTATTCACACAACATCATCAGTGGTGCACGGATAACTGATAGAATACCATTCGGCCCCATACCCAATCTGCGGTACTTATGGTGAGTGTAGATCATATTGTGGACATGCCAGTCTCATCCATGACATGGCATGCTAAAACATGACTGCATATTTAAACACTACACATAACCAATGTGTCATATGACCTAATCACTCAATAGCATCACAAGACATATATGTGTCAGTTGTGCAAATGGTGATTGGTATGCATACTGTTTAGAGGTGCATATGTGTGCACACATGCATCATTATGGTGTGTAGCAATGACAGCTATGTGTAGTACTGTCGTTACAATGACTGGATGGGGTGTAGTACCATAGGCCATCATCATGAGGCATCAGGTGGTCACTCAAAGCTACAAATGTTTCACAAACCAGCACAAATCATGCTGTGCCGGAACTGTACTACCTTGGCTAAATTCACCATTCCCAACCAGTTGTGACATGCTTTTGTAAGGAGGCCAATAAGGAGCATTTCCTGCCATGAATGTGTAGTGTGTTGCAGAGTGTTTAAATGCCCCATGATAGGCCTCTACTCTTCAGGTATATTCTGTGTAATGTGTGGATGAGATTTTGGATACTGGAGTGTGTCATTACAGAGGGTTTTGGAATCCTTTATGCGTAGCATGTTAAAATGCTCTGTGTATGACATAGATGTGTATGTTATGTGCATGTTGAGTATCAACTGTGCCTATCCAATGGTTACAACAGTCTATCCACATTTGTTTGAGATGGTCTGGGTATTGCATGTGTTTGGGGCTGCTAATCACATTAGTGAGATGTGCGCGTCTTACACCAAACATGCACAGCATGCATTATGGGTAGGTGTGTTACATGTGTACATGGCCTACACCTTAACTATGACATGAACTTTTTATTTCCAATAATGTAGAACACACTCACCAGCATCTGTTCACTGCCTTGACTTCACCACAGAGGTACCTACATAGAAATAAGACAGTTTGTCAGTGGCCACAACTGTGGCATTGCTACTGTGTGTTTGCAATCTTACAGTACAGCAGTTTATATTCACAGGGCTACAGCTTATGTTCCAAATGATCAGTATTGCACAACAGGCTCCACATCATTGAACAACACACTCCACATCTCACATATGCATGATCTACCAGTACAGATAACAGTAGACTACAGATATGCCATGTTACCTGCATACTCCATGTGTGCTTGCTGGGTGGCTCCAACTTCCTTCATGGTGTATGTCTGCTGCTGTTGTTGGGCAGGTGCCACCAGGCTCATGAGCAGCTCCTCCACTCTGGTGAGGGGGGGTGGATGCTAACACCACCCCCTATTGCAAGCTGTTCCATACACACAGCAGCGGCACGCTGACGGACATGTCAGAGAAGATCACTGCAGTGGTGGCGTACCTGCTTATATGTGCAGTTATGCAGGCCTACCTCATTGACCCTGTGGACAAGATCTTGCCACATTGCAGTACGCTCCTGCTGGTCCTGGCTGGTTCGTGAAAACAGTAAATGGTATTGCTGAATCATAATGCTAGTGATGATGTCATCTTCAGCCCTACTGTAGGTTGGGTTCCTGTGGTGGGCCATGATCCCTGGAAGACATAAATACTTTAACATTATACAGTACAGATGTCACTGAACTGCTCTCTCTCTCTCTCTATATATATATATATATATATATATATATACTTACATACATAATACAATATGTTGTACCTGAGCACAGATTACAATAATTACACACATACATCTACATGAACTGCGGTGGTGGTGCTCCAGTAGCGTTGTCACCTCACAGTAAGACGTTGCTCCGTTTGATTCTCAGTTAGAGCGTCTTCTGTGTGGTGACATGCGTGAATGGGCGTTCCTTCGTTGAAGGTTGTGCATCAGGCCCAGCAAGTCGGCATGTAAAAATCTACTGCCAATCATTAGCGGACTGGAGTTCCGCTGTGGTGACCCCTAACCGGGAAAAGCTGAAAGACACAACAACATCTACATGTTGGAGTACATTTTCTGTAGTGTTGTATGATTGTACTGGATGTTATGTTTGTGAATACATAAATGATATGTATATCTGAGATGGCTTAGTGGCAAATCACTTATGCTGTGATGTGAATGGTTGTGGTTTTTTTCCTAGTAAATGCTTTTCATTTTGTTACTAGCCAAAACAATAGTCAGGGGCTACAGATGGAATAAGGCACATTTCAGCAGTTGCAAGTGGGTTTTCAGAAGGGTAAGCACAGCTTATGAAAGTTTAGCAACCTATAAGCTAACCGAGGGTGAAACACTGTAACTGCCACTTATCACTGCTCACCCTGCAACTGCTTGAAAGTGCTTTGCTCACTCTCTGTCCAATGAACCATGTTCTGCACAGCAACAAAATAAAATCACTATATAAGGCTATAAAAGAGTACCTGGCACACTGTATGCAACACAATGCAACATCTAGCGACAGCAGATATACATCAACTGATGTGTAAAGAAATATATCATCCATCACAATCAGTGTAAGATCCAGTAAATGTATTAATATTATACCACACAACTTGTTAATGCCAAACCCATGGCCAAAATATGTGCACAATTGGGAATATAGGTCACATACTGCTGTAGTACACTATGAATGTTGCTAAATACACAGTTATATGTATTACCACACATATGTCAAAGGACATGTTAGACATACCCACACACACGTCAGACATAATTACAGGACACAAAGGTATGACAACCCAGATAAGCTTTCAGTGTGTACTATACAGTACTGTGTGTCAGTACTTACACAACCTTAATCTTGAGAAATGTAATCTGTGATGAATACAGGGACCACACAAAACAGTAGATGCAAGCAATGTGGGCATACACCATACTTTGCTGTACAGGCCCAGAGCTTCAATTAGTACTGCAGCACACACAGGATTTGCTTTCAAGATCGGTACCAATCAACAATCATAGATGTAGTGCGTTAGCCTCCAATGACACACCCTAGTTAAAACCAAGGGACGTAATCACACGGTATGCAATAGTACTTGTTCTGCCTAGCAACAGAATACACAGCTTTTGCTAGGATCAAAGCAAGGACCCAGAATACCATAAAATAAATAGTTTCCCAGTAAGCTATCCCACAGAAACATATCTTTGATGTATTCACAAACATATTGACCATCACAGTCAGTCAACAGTACAGAGAATCTATTGGAACAAGTAGATGAAGGTGCGTGAGTATATATATTAATATATATATATATATATATATATATATATATATATATATATATATATATACATATATATATATATATATATATATATATATATATATATATATAGACACATATACAATTCACCTTTCATAGTGAGAATATCAATTGTACAAAGAATGTAAGGTGTACAGTGATGTAATAACATCGCACAGTCTTGGGATAAATGCATTGAAGATGTTCACAGCCCAGGTAGCTTTAGCAGGTCTTACTGGCTTCAACATTGCAAACTGAACCAACCATCCACAGTGTTTAACCACCACATGTCATATACCAGCACAGTATGCTGTCTTGTTTGTCACACACTAAAACCTACATACAAATATGCGCATACTAACCTTCACCAACATATATATCCCCCCTTCGCAAACAGTTGCAATATGTCCCCTGCTCTATGCACATATACAGATGTGAATATATATGACACATATATATTTCTCTGTATGTGTGTGGCATACACACACATGGTCCACACTGTTGTAAGTCCCTGGACCTCACAGCTGAACTGTTGGGCCTTGCTGCAACACAAAGAGGTGTCACATATGAACACAGACTAACATTAGGGGGGGTATATATGGCAACAGATGCTAGATAATTATACTAGACTGCTACAGCACTTGCCAATGCTAAGCTACACTTTAATATGACTATCATGCATGTGTTGATCTGTCACACCCATGTTTATATAATGTCAGCGCTAATCCCCCCAACAGCCATTGGCCACACTACTGTACAGAACACAGATAACATGGATCAGATCTTTGACATTTAATGCTGAGCTACACATTTCACAGGTATGTCCCACTGCCCACAGGTATACACAGTATTGTCCACAGTAGTAGTTAAGTAGAACATTCTGTGCAGAAAGAAGTACTGCTGCCACATATGAATGTGTCACATTATATAGACTATTCTTCAATAACATCTACTACATGCCAGTAAATACATATGTGTCACATACCTTTCCTTTGTATAATTTGGTGATATTTCTTTTTCCTTTTCTCTCTCTCTCTCTATCTCTCTCTCTCTGTCTCTCTCTCTCTCTCTGTCAGTCTCTGCAATAGAGTGATTGAGTTTGTTGGCATAGATTGCAGCTTGCTTTTGCAAGAATTGCAAATGAGCATGTGATGGCCTCTACACCAATTAGTGCCCACCATTTGCTAATTGCATGCAGCCTGCTGTGTAGTAATTGAAGTAATCACTGTCATATTTATCCAGTACTATAAATTGCTGACTCATGTAGGCGTGGCCCTTTCAGCTTTCTAAATGGAGATCATCCTTGTTTGGTATGGACATCATTGTTTAAGACAGAAGGTTGGAATAGTTCTTATATCAGAAGTCAGGTGTGTAGACAGAGATTTACATTTTGTACTCAAACCTAATGTTGCTGCTTCCAGTACCCACTTGTCAGTGTAAAAATGTACTCACCCCTCAAAATACTACCCCAAGATACATGGAAAGATGTACTTTCTTTTCCATTGTTACAATTAACTGCCATATAAAGCTAGTTATAGAGATGTATTCCTTTGGCACAAGAATTGTTTGTGAACTGCTATACTGTGAATATTCATTTACACAGTTCTAAACATTTTGTGCTTTTTTAGTGTTGACATTAGCATGAGCTGCTCAGAAAAACTGGACTCATTTCAGTACAGAGTATGCTTACCTACATCCTTGGTAGACCCTGCACACACAGGTAAATTTTACATTTGGGTAGGGTTGCAGAAGTACAGAGAGCGTAAGTAGTATTGTGTGCATTTTATCTTGCTGGACTTACAGGGTTGCTGTGTACATGTTACTTTATCAAGGAATGTAGTCTGTCTGTGTAACACCCAACTGTGGACCTATCCACATGATAGCCAGAGAATAGCCTGTTATTTTTTGTCTGTGCACCACACAGGTCTTTTCACCAATAGAGCAATGGCATTCTTACAGTTGGTTGCTACCAGTACATGGCTACATCCATTTGTATTTCAGTGTTTTATTCCTACATAAGGGTATGTTTCCAAAACTCCTTCCAAAGCTATTTGCACAGTGTGTAACAGCAGAAAGGCTAATATGCCTCTGTGTTTCTGCCTCTGGCTGCCCTAAACAGATATGATAGTGTTTGTCCTGCTGTGATACTGTGTGGGGTTGTAAGGTGATGGTATAACATTATTTCCTGCTAGAATGGCTGCTTCTCTTATCACAGTCATGTAATGTAATCCCACAATAACTGTTGGTCAACATCCACAGAAAAGTTGTGTGGTATGGTATTCCTAATTTTCCTTTACATTCACTCATTCTGATGCATGATATAATTATTTAAGAACCAACTTAATGTATATCTACTATGGCTTAGTGGTACTTCGTGTTGTGTAGTGTGTGTAAGGTCTGGGATTCGAGACTTACAGAGGTGTTTTATTTTATTCCTGAGCAGAACAAGGGCCCTCACATACAGAGTGACTAAGGCACTTTTAAGCAGTTGTAAGCAGGTTTGTGCTGGTTTGCGCAATGGCTCGCATTGCTTAGCCAAGTGCAAAAAAGCGCAAACCTGCTCACTACTGCTTAATAGTGCTTACTCCCACTCACCCCCACGTTAACTTCTTTGAAAGAAAAGAAAAATGGGGAGATAGGAAAGTGGTGAAAAAGGGGCACAAAGAGGGAAAGACAGTATGGAAAATAGCTTGGGATGTGCAGGATGGGTGTAGGGAAGGTCCATAGCTGCCCATTTCTTCAACAGCAACAGCTGTGCATATGCAATAAATTTGGAGGTAGATAAGAATCCTTCAACCCCTGAGAGAGGGGTGAGGACAACAAAGTATGTTGTAATGTCAATTAAATAACATTTCATGTGTCCAGTGGACATGTGTGCAAAATGGGCAGCTATGTATGGGGCGTAATTTTTTTTTTTTTGGGAACAGATTGCCCTTTTTTTTTCAGGTGAGAGTGGAATGTGGGGTGGGGAAGTAGGTATATTTGGGGAGGTAGGTTGGGGAGGTAAACAGACAAGACAAACAAGATGCATACAGGGGCGGTATATGACACATGTGATGGGTGAACACCTTTGACATGGAGGGATGTCTGGAAATCGCAAGCCCATGAGCCCCCAGATGGAAACAGTGGGACTGAGGTCACCACTGCACCTCCACGACCCAGAAGGTGGCTGTGCTGGGGGCTGTGTAGGAGGGGCAGCGTGACCCATGAGTTGTGCCGTTTGGGCCTCAAGTTGGTGTAGAGGTTCTGCAACAGAATGTTCAATCTCTCTACGCACCACAGCCTGGACCGTATGAAGGGTGATAGGTGTCTCTCTGCCCACGCTTGCACAGGGGGGCAGAGCCCCATCCCCTGCAGTGCTTCCACCTGAAGGTGGCACAGGGCCAGTGGAGGAAGAGGTCCCAGGCTGGGCACCGGATCTGCTGGTGCCAGGTGCCATGGCCAGCTGAGGTGGGACAGGTGGGTCTGCTGGGACCGGCCTTCCCATACAAACTATGTTTTGGAGAGTTTAATAAAGATATGGGTTAGTAACAGTCAACAGCATTCCCAATTAGTTATAACAGCATGCAGAAGTGTTACCATTAACCCAACACACCAGATTTTCAACAGTTGAAAAGCAAGCATAACACATGCATATATAGAACAATAGTGGACATTACAACAGCATGCAGGTTTAATTGATGGCAACAGGCCACCAGTATTGTGGTATTTTAACAGGGCACATGTATAGAAATAAATTAAAATATTTATAAACCAATAAGACATATGTCCCAACAAATGTTTTGAGATTAGACATACCGATTGAGGTGTGGAATTGCATTTTTTATGCATATACAGTAGGGTGGAAAAAGATAGCTCAATTAACAACATATATATCCTTCTAGTTTTCACTACATTCCTATTAACTGCAGTTATATGTCCCTTACATGTATTATTACACTACCCAATGTCCTTATATTGTGCAATTGGATTTTGCTAGATCATTATATACATGAGCTGTATCTTGCATACAAACTGTCCAAGATGCAGATGTTACTGCAACATATTTTGAGAATTGCTCACACACAGTACTGCTAAGATGGTACACTGACAGCTCTACTTTCATATAATTATCTACATATGTTCAGGTGAAAGTATCAGTTATATGTTGACAGCTCCCTACATTTCTGGCAGCACACTGACATTTCTGGGGAACACAATACCAAGCTACTCATGTGCCAGATTAACCTGTACATTCTGGGCATGAACCAACAGTTGAGGGCTGTAAATATGCATACAAGCTACTGGCACTCCCTTCATCCATGTTATATGGGCCAACCCAAGTGTGGGTTGACACTGCTTAATACAACACTACTATTTGTAGAATGCAACAGTACAACAACATATCAAAGAAAATGACACAGACGCACTCCATGAATCATACATTTATTAAAGGATTATTACATCTTTATTTATTGGGTTAAAAGACTTTTTGAAGGCTCTCTCATTGATTTTATATAATAGTACATGCAGAATAATTACTAACCTGCCTCATGATGCAGCCTTTTTTCATGGGCTTGCAGATTCAAAACCTGGTCACCTGCAGCTGTGAAGTAAATGCAGTGATATTAAGACATACCTATCCATAGTATAGACAAGCATGGCAATTCTTAACTACTTAATACAATGGCTACTTACTCAGTACTGGGGCATTAGGCATCGTACGGGATTCCTGGATCCACCGGTCCAGTTCATCACCCCTACGCCGCTTCATGTCAGAATAATAGTGCCTGACTTGCTCACCAGTCTGGGGAACACCAGTGGCACTAGTGAGATCACAGGCAAGACTGTTCCAGGCCTCCATTTTATATTGGGTATCCTGGTCCTGGCCCTGCAGGAGTCTTTCTTCATGTTTGTGGACGAGGAGCCAAACCATAATTTTGGACTCCTGGATGCCCCAGCGTTGCGCTCTAAACTGAGTGCCCTCACCTACACCAGCCATGCTGACTGCAGAAGGAAGCTACAACCAGTTATAGCAAGTATTCCCACCTGTGGAGATTAAATATGCCTCATTTCTCACACTTATTTGTGATTGGCCAGTTTTGGAAAAGCTCAGCTGTGGGCACGCCTGCTTAGCTGATGATGGCAATGTTTAAAATCCCTTTGATAGATATGTCTCTGTTGAAAATGCATGTTTGTGAAATGCTATCATGGCTTAGTGGTTAATTACTGTGACTATAGTGCCCAGTATCCTGAGTCTGAGCCCTGTCACTGCTTTTTATTTTCCTGCTGGGCAGACCTGACTGGTTAAGGAACAGGAAAGCAGCTGTGAGCGTGTTTACCCAACTTTGCCCGACGTTGCACTGGTTAGTGTGGAGTTGCGCGAAGGTAATCAGTAGTAACTTGCGGTGAACCTGTGTTACTCCTCCTTAGCATAGCACAGCTACACACAAATGTATTTAAATATGCTCAATACTGGTAAAATGTGGTTAGCAGTGCTTTATATTGCTTAAAATAAGGTACTCATGCCTCAGAATGCATAAACATTTCACCTTCATATATATAATTCATACACTACTAAATTTAACATTTCAATGCTTTTTACAAAACTTATACATAAAAAAATGTCAAGAAATGTTTTTGTATTCAGATTTCACACAGAAAATGGAACATGCAGTAGTGGGACTCGAACCAGGAATGCCTTCTCTTTGTGCGAAAGCTCTAACCACTACGCTATTGCTATGTTGTTTAATTTATATATATTTTTTTCTTATTATCCTCTTCTGGTGTCTAAGCTGCTGTAACTATAGCTAAGCAATGGGCAAACCTGCGCAACTACGGGCATCTATATCGGAAGAAAAAAAAATTATTATTTTTATTTTTTATTCTGTTAGTTGTTGAACATATGGGGGAGTGTAGTGTTACACTGTACACATGTAAGCGAACTCGCTCATTTAAATGTGAAGTTGCAGCATTTCTTCATTGCAGGGGTGTGGATATTTGGACTGCTTGGCAGTCCGACATGCCCCCTAAACTCGTCCACGATCCGTGTAAGCTTTGGAGTTGAGGCAGCGCATCCTCATTAATATGCATGGTGTGCTGCCATCATACTCTTACCCTGGCGCTTCCATGCAAGACTAATCTAGTCTTACACAGAAAATTAGTAAATCTGGTGGTACAACTATCAATACTTTGTATTTAAAAATATTTTAAAAAATAATATGACATATTTATCCACCATGGTAATTTAATTGTATTTAAGATTCTAATGCACTCCTCCAGCATTATCTTAACGTTCTACATTTTTATAAATTCTTCCTTTCTACAAACTAAACTGCCAAAACTCATAAATAAAAACAAAAACAAGTCTATAACTGTATACATTACTAATAAAACATAACCTACCAATTATACCAAAGTTTCTAGTTTACCTATCAAATAAACAAACTACTATACTATCTCTTTACCTATTAATAACTAAAATTTCATCAAAAAAACTAGACAAAACCTACTCTGACTTACAAATAATATAATATTATATATGAGAAAATAATAAGAGACTATTAATTCAGTTATATATTTTGCCAATGAAAATTATTCCCTCTTTACTACATAAAAGTTTAATAACTCTCTTCTTTTAATCACAGATATTAAATAACCCAACAAATAGTGTACAATATATCCATTGAAGTAATCATAATATAAATTATCCATTAAATATTCCTAAATTATTCACTCATTCAACATATTATAACTAAATATCTAAATAAATAAGTAGAACAAAGTGGGACCTGAAGAAATAAATATCTGTAAAGGTACAGATGACAGGTAATCTTATCATACTAAACTATAATACAAAAGGAAAATCAGTGTGTATATATATATATATATATATATATATATATATATATATATATATATATATATATATTCATCATTCTAAACGATATACACATATTTTATAAATCTAACAAAACTCTGAATTAATTTTAAAAGTAGAAGTATAACACTCAAGACAATACATATGAAAGTATTTGACATTTCTTTAGCTTAATAAACTAATTCATAAAAATATGTACATTACTGAGGTCAAAGAAAATGTTTTGCTATTTCTATGGCGTAAAAAAATGTGCAGTCTGTATTGTATTCAAAAGTCACAATATGCTCAATTCAAATTCCATTCTCCCTTCCTGGGTTAAAACATATTGAAAAATCTATTTAGCTTTCTCTCCAAATGGATGTACTGATTCAGTAATATAACACTCACATTTCAGCTCTGACGTATGAAATGAGTTATTTAAGGTAGTAATATTGAATCTAATAACATACAACATGCAAAAGGGTTCAAAGTTCACATGACCATGCTTCAAATTTCAGCTTTAAAATACTTTTATATGATCTTCTATGTAAACTATATGAGATTGTGTACTTTCACATTTCTACCATATGCAGGTATATGTAATACATAGCTTTCTTATAAGCAGTTTGTTATTTAAATATATTATTCAGTGTTCTTTTCCCACTAATATGCTACCTTATTCTATATAACATGTATTTCTAAAATCTCCTATCAAAGAGCCATTTAATCATCAGGTCTCTAGTAGAGATTATAGTATGTGTATATATTCTTGATTTAGTGATACTACTTTTTTATGAATCTTACACAGTAGATATTTCATTCCTTGTGCATATGTATATTATTCATAATATGTTTATTCTTTTTATTAATTCTAGTATTACAATCATTTTTACTATATAGAAAATAATCGTTTGTTTAATTTGAATGTGTGTTTTAGCCATTGTGAACTGCTGTTTTTATCTAAGCTTCAATTCCAGATATTAGCATTTGATTACTGCATGCAAAAATGAGAACTCACAGCAAAAAAGCATCTGCCAATTTCCTCTATACATTTTTCATTCTTCTTAACTGTTCTCATCTTTAACAAACATCTAACTTTCCTTTTTTCCATTGCTATGAACAGTTACAGTTAAAAACACTACAGAATAAGCTATTAACATTCAGCAAAATGTAAGTAAATTATATGTCAGCAACAGCTCAATATAAAACATTACTATAGCTTTTGTTTTACCAATACTTCACTTCTAAGAAAAAAAAAAACAATGTTATTTTGAGTATAAATTATTCAATATATATATTTGAAAAAATAATTTCTTTTCTCTTTTCAGACATCAGTGAAGAACTTTGACCTAGATTTTCTTCAGAATAGCTTAAGGTAGCAAGCAATACAAGCAAGAATCCTGCATTCTTACACAACAGGAACATTTTTGTTCTCAAAATTTATTCTTTTGTTCTCAAGCTTTTTTTGTGTGTTAATTCATAAACAACCTGCAAAAGGAATGTGTTACACAGGAACAAATAAAACAAAATCACCAACTTTAACACTTCTAATTGCTATATTACTTAGGTCTGACATTTGGTTACCCCAGCAATGCACATACTAACCAAAGTTGAACAAATAAAATTCTTAACTTATATAGTCTTAAAGTTAGCAATTCTATTGTTTATAATTTAATGACTTTCTCTTACAAGAAGTAGCTGTTTATCATTTAGAAATAAACTTGTAAGTTTAGTTAAATTAAGTATATCATTTCATTGTAAATATAGTAAAACAGTAAAACTAACCATTTATATTCTTCATCATGAAAAATGTTTTAGTTTAAAATATAAATACATACTTATACATGTTTTGAAGCTTAAACTCCAATAAAAACTGTTTACTTATAGGGTAAATTTATTGTTTCAGAAAATAAAAGTCCTACAATCAGAGAATAGAAAATGTTCCTACAATCAGAGAATAAAAAATCCCTTGTTTTTAAGATTTTTAATTTTAGAAGCAGTTTTCTAGGAATTCAGCTCACTCTGTCTCTTGAAGGATATACTGTTCCACTCAATTTCTTCAATATTATTAAGGATTTTATTGTTGTTAACAAAAGTGTATGCCTCCTCCAGTGTGTCAGATATTTTAATTCCTTCAGAAAGAAATAATTTGGTCTTTGCAGGAAACACCAAGATGGTTTTAATATTATACTTTTCTAAGTTCCTTGATCAGTGGTAAACAGGATTTTCTTTTACTCATTACTTTACTGGAATAATCATTGTCAAATCTGACCACATGTTCACCTATTTTAATAGGTGGGCTGGACCATGCTGTTTTTAATATTTGATCTTTTTCTAAGCTAGCCATAAACTTAACTATTAACTAACTATTGCTGCTGTCATTTTCAGTGTTATTAGTTGTGTCATATTACACCAGCCTTGGAGCATGGCTGAAGGGAATGCAATGATTTAGCTTGACTATAATCTGTCACAGAATGTGTTATCCAGACAAAATTGTGGTTCAACTAATGCTCAGAACAATGGATCAACTGAAGGGAGGTCAGAAGAATGAACTAGTGGAATGAGCAAGGCATATAGGAGGTTAAATATGCTGCTTACCACTACAGGAAATATGCTATTAAGTTGTGGCAGTGATGCTACAGATTATTCAGGGGAGGCAATGCCACAGGTTGATTTCTATGACATGAATAAACGGATATATATGTTGAAAGACACTGTGTTTAAGATGAAAAGATACCAAACCCAGAGACTACATTTTGAGGCATGCTTGGCTTATAAAATAGCCCCTCATGGCCTCAGAGTGCTGAATATGCCTAGTCAAGGTAAGCATTTTCCAGAGTTATTGAAACTGTGGCAACAAATAAATATAGAGACTGGGTTTTCTTATATGAGGCTACTTAATCACTTTTTTGATACAGAAGAGCAAAAATTGAAAGAGAGTATTAAGGAACAACAATTACAAATATACAATTTCTATCCAGAGTATATCCTAGACCCAAGGTTTGCTAAGATATTTGATACAGTCAAACTTTATGAAAATAGACTGATACAAGGTAAATTTAAGAAGATTGAAAGGGAGATGCAAGACTTTAATTTGGGTAGAATGTTTAGATTGGCCCAAGCATCGCAATGAGAGAATTGATTTTAAAATGAAAATAAAAACAATCACAATGAATCATCATTAGGCAAAGATAGTCTGACGTCAAGCATTGCCTTGAACGGAAATGCCAATAATAAAATAACTCTGTCTAATAAACAACTAGAATGTGGTAGCCAAGATGTATCAAAATAATGAAAATACTGAGAAAATAGATGTAGTACAGGAGGGAGGTGGTAACTTTCAATCTAATGCCACTTTGATGTCTAACTCGCAACCTATGGATGAACCAGTGGAACGACTAAAAAGACCCTTCACATATAGCATCCAAAAGGCCTTCAAAAAACTACAACACCCATAGGATGCTACCACTCCCTGTACAGCAAAAAAACGCCAACAGTCAGAGTTGGTTCAGAAGCAGGGGGAGAGAAAAAAAGGAAACCTGTTCTGGATGGAGAGGGGGCACAAACAATCAAGAAATTGTGGAAGATTGTGGACAATCGTTAATATGGAATATTTCCTCAAGAACTCTATCCTCTCATGAAATATCTGTCCTTGAAAAAGGGTTGATTTTCATTCCATCTCAAGCAGCAGGTATGCGGAAATTGTATTGGACTTGAAATTATTTATTCGTAATGTAATGTTAAAGATGCAATGTCAAACATCTAAACCAGGTACTGAAGATTTATGTGTATATAAAAAGCCTAGCAGTATAATTACTATAAATCATCCTGTATTAGAAGCTTTTGATAAATTGTGTACTCACGATTTGTATCAGTTATTTAACCAACATGGGAGTAAAATGAGATTTTGCAATTTAAGTATGCATGAACAAAAAGCTTTGAGAGATTTACAGCAAGATGTTAATATTGTTATAAACCCCACTGATAAAGGCGGGCCTACAGTTATGGATACAAATTTCTATGATAATGTGATGGAAAAGATGTTGAGTGATAGAAATGTATATAAGCTTATTGATGGTTTGGAGATTTACAAGATGAAAGGCTGTACTGACTGTGTATTATTGGAGCGTCTTAATAAGAGGTTCATTAAAGAAGATATTTATAGATATTGTGTGGTTGAACATCCTATAGTACCATGTATATAGGGTATCCCCAAAATTCATAAACTTCCGCACATTCCACCATTACGACCCATTGTTTCAGGTGCCGGGTGGTTAACGGAACCTTTTTCTATTTTTATAGAAAAACAAATAAGTCCAGTTTTGAGTCATAATAAATGCATTTTACAGGATACAACATTTTTAATTTAAAGCTATTTTAATTAATTGAGGTGATACGTTTGTATTTAAACTGTGTGGTTTGTTCTTTTGTAAGATCTCATGAAGCGTGAGCTGTTCATGTGAAAGCACTTATCCTGTTTTACCTCTGTGAATAAATTTATATTAGATTTTGAGTCGTTGTGGTACCATCTTACTGTTTTTTCCTGATTACTTTTGGCTTTCTTGGTGAGGACCTTTGGGTAGCAGTTTGCATGTTAATTTTCATATCAGGATACAAAAATTCTTTTGCAAGATTTGTATACCTTTTTTTCCTGAATGGAATGTTACAAATGATTTTTATTTTGTAACTATGGACATGTGTTCATCGTTAACCAAGATACCTAATGAGCATGGAATTTCTGCTTTGAAAGACTACTTGGAGAAGTGCAGTGAATTTAGCATGAGTACTAATGTATTATGGACTTTTATGAGTTTGGTACTGATGAACAACGTCTTTGTTTTTAATAAAAAGTACTACTTGCAATTAGGTGGCATAGCTATGGGCACATCATGTGCCAATAGCTATGCCATCATTTTTATGGCTGTATGGGAAAGTAAGCATATGATGATTTTAAGGCACATATTCCTTTTTACTGTTGTTTTGTGGATGATGTGTTTCTTTATCTGGACTGGGGGAGATAACGAGTTTGAACAATTTTATAGTCATCCGCAGAATATCGATGTTTTTCTGAAGTTCAGTATCAAAAAGGAGAAGGAAGTGGTTGATTTTCTTAGATGTTAGAATTGTGAATGAAGGGGCGGCTGTTACTACTATAGGAATATATATAAAACCCTGCTATTGTAATAAACTGTTACATAGAAGTATCATTAACCCCCCCATGTGTTTCCTAGCATTGTTAAGGGACAGGTCATTAGAGCTTTTAGACTTAGTGCTACTGAGAAAGGTTTTGACGATGAGCTGGTACAATTGAACATTAATTTTATTAAGAGAGGATATCGACCCCAACATATTAAATCAACTTGTGATAATATATGTCAGCTTAGGGATAGTACTGTTCATCTGTATTTTTCTAGAAATAATGAACAACAATTGGCACAAAAGCTGAGAGTTGATGGCATGAGATACTCCATGTTTTATTGTAATGATGCTAAATATATTAGGGAGATAATTAATAGATACTGGAGCATACTAACTACAGATGAAAAATTAAAATATATAGTTGGGGAGTGACACATTTTCAGATATAACAACAAGAAATCTGTTAAAAGGTTATGTGGTTATAGAGATATTCGACATGATGATGGTTTAAGGAGGGAATCTGGATGTACAAAACCTTGTGCAGCATGTAACTACTGACCGTATATTGACAGCAGTGGTAGATTTGTTCACCCAGTTATACAGAGAGAGAATTGTATTTCATGTTAATGCTAACTGTAATAGCATAAATATAATTGATTTAGCCCAATGCATGGTCTGCCAGTCTTTCTATGTTGGAAAGACCAAGATGGTTAAGAGATCGAATAAGAGAGCATATGTCTAATATCAACACTCAGAATGTTACCAATGCATTGGCCTAACATGTTGTTAATACCCGTAATGAACAGTTTAAGTTTATGGCTATTGAATAAGTGAAAATAAGTGAACGCAAGGGGGATCTGCATAATTATACTGAGGTGAATGATGAATGAAACTAAATTGATAGTTAGGTTATGTGCAGACAGTGCTATTGGTCAAAATGGGTATGTACCGTTAAAACCCATATTAAAAGCCAGATCCTTAGTTAAATGAAGTTATATAGTTTTATGTTTTATATGTTAGATATTGATTTTAAGTTTATATATTTTTACTATTTTATTTTTATTGATATATTATATTTGTACATAGTTCATAGGTTCATAGGTTCATACTGGGCTATCTGCCCTAGGGCATTTATAAGCCTAGCCAGAATGTGTTTGGCTTTCGCCACCCATTTTAAATTTATTTTGCTATGCCCTTTTTCAAGGTTAGTATACTGTGCCTCTGTCTAACAGTGACACAGAAGTGATACCCGGGGTAAACCTACGATCTCCCATCCACTCATCAAGATTCCTCTTGAAGAGAGTTAATGAGGGACTCTGCCTAACCTGGACTGGGATTTTATTCCAGAGTGAAGGGAGCCTCTGGGTTATGAATCTGTCCCTCCAGCATGTCCTATTTATTTCAGTGCTGAGGTTCAAGTCTCTCGAGCGTGTAGCTCGATGGGATTTGGATTTTCTGAGGTGCAGCATGTCCATTAATTCCGGGTTGGACATGGCTTTATACGTCAGGCACAGATCGCCTCTGAACAGGCGGTATGCCACTGAGTAGACCTGGAGTTTCTTTAACCGGGCAGCATATGGCATCTGTTTGAGCCCTTTGATCCTCTTGGTGAGGTACTTTTGGGGTCTTTCCAGTTGCTGCAGGTGTCTGGTAAGGTACATCCCAAAAGGGGCATTGTACTCAATTATGGGCCTGATGAGGGATGAGTAAAAAGGCACGATGACCTCCCATGATCTAGATGTGAATCCCTTCATGATTAGGTGGGCTATATAAAATGTTTTTCTAACCACTTTGGCCACGTGGTTGTCAAATGAGAGATTGCTATCAACTTGGGTCCCCAGGTCCCTAATTACTTCTTCTGTACTTAATGGATTACCACCTATGTGGTAATTTGTGGGCACTTTGTTTTTGCCAAAGGGGATGATTATACACTTTTTGGCATTTAGCTTGAGGCCATGGCTCTGGCACCAGTTGTCTGTTTCTATGAGGCCCTTTTGGAGGATGCTTGTGTCGGCTGGAGAGTCGATTATGGCGCCCAGTTTGCAGTCATCTGCGAACTTGGTCAGCCACAGTCCTTCCGTGTTGGCCTGTACCTTCGAGAAATATATACCGAACAAGAGAGGTCCCAGGACTGAGCCTTGTGGGACACCACTTGTAACTGGTTTGGAGTCTGACATGGCTCCAACAATTCTAACCATGTGGGTTCTGTCCTTGAGCCAGTTTGCAATCCATCTAGTGACATAGGGGTTTATATTTAAGCTGGTGAGCTTATCTATAATGCCCGAGTGGGGTATTGTATTGAAGGCTTTTGCGAGGTCCAGGTAGGCTGTGTGGACCACCTTCCCCTCATCAATGGCCTTGATGACTGTTTCAAAGAAATAAACCAGGTTTAAGAGGCAGGATCTGCCCTTAACAAAGCCGAACTGGGTAGGATCCAGTGTCTGTAGGTCCCCAATATCTTTATTTATGAGGTCCATGGTGATCCTTTGAAGATTTGTTTGAATTATACATTGTATAATGATATATTGTTTAAGTTTTTATTGGCTGATTTGTGTATATAGGTGTAGTATTTTGTTATATGTATACATATGATATATTTTTTATTATTAATTATATGTTTTTTAATGACCAATCTTAGGTATATATGATTATTAGATTATTTAGGCTTCTGAAGTATTAATAATTGATTATATTGATTATATAGGTTTATCTGGACTCAGATATATGTGTGTTATTATCTCCCTTGTTATATATATATATATATATATATATATATATATATATATATATATATATATATATATATGTGTGTGTGTGTGTGTGTGTGTGTGTGTGTGTGTGTGTGTATGGTGCTGTGAATGGATTTATATCTGGTATGATGTCCCTTTAAGGGAATAGCTGCTGTAATGAGGAGAGCTAATTGTGATTGGATGCTGAGTTTTTAAATGTATTTGTCATTCTTTTTGTTATATGATGGTCTGAAGAAGCGAGTATATACTTGCAAAAGCACTTACCATATTTAAATAAAGTTTATAGAACCTGGCCGTGTTTTGGACTTTGCACAGTTTCTGCTTTTTTAATAAACTTAACTATAATTGAATGTGGTGGTGAGTTTTCCTTTGTAGAAGATTTAATGTTTTATGTAGCCAGGGTGTTAAGAAGTTAATTATACTGCCTGCCTCATACTTTTCAAGTATACCATAAATTCTAATGTTATTTCATCTCAGTCTAGTTTCTAAATCATCAACTTTATCTATGAGCCAGTTATTTTGTTTTAAAAGAAATTCAGTCTGAGACTTTCCTTCATGAACATTTAAAGCTTCTTACATACTACTGATTTGTGCATCTTTTTGTTCCACAATAATTTCTAAATGTTCCATCTTATTTCTGGTCTCTTCTTTGAAACTTTTTATTTTGGTATCCAGTGTTTCCATTTTAAGTAATACATCCTGCATACTAGATATTAATGACTGGATGTCGTTTTAACACAAGAATCTTGAGTAACATTTATTGAGTGGTTCATGTTGAAGTCTCTTCTCATTTAACCAATCAGTTGAAATAGTGACAGGAAAATTACAGCATTTGAAGAACTTGAAGCTATAAATCTTTTCCCTGACTATTAATGAATACAATTATCTAGCAAGTATCTCCAAATTTTAATTTTTTGACTGCATTTTCTGTCAGAGAAAAGTTTTCTGTCACAGAGCTTTCACCAGTAGCTGCTCTTACTTAGCCATCTTGGCCATGACCTTCAGCTGTTAAACTTCTGATTGTGCAATATTTCAATCCATATGATTCAAGGTTCATTTTATTCTGGTGGCTTTGACTTCACAGGTATTTGTCATTTAATCCAACCCTTTCAGAATATTATAGATTTTATATGATCTAAATTGTGTGTATTAGGCAAGGCACAATGGTTGTGAATCAAAAGTTTAAAAAGACAGCATAAGGTATGTAAATCATGCACCTATTCATATATTTAATTACATAGTACAGGGAATTTCACATATTCAGCCTTAGCCTGGGGATTTATTTATTTATTTAACATTTGTTTACCGGGAAAGTCCGACTTGGAACAAAGCCAATTTTTAGCGGAGGCCTGGGGAGAAACACTTCAGATGCATGTCTTTGTATTGTGGGAGGAAACCGGAGTACCCAGTGGAAACCCACATTAATGCAGGGAGGACATGTAGACTCCGCATAGAAGGCAACCAAGCCGAGAATTAAACCAGAGAACCTCTTGCTGTGAGGTGACAAATCTACTGCTGCACCACTGCGCGGTGATGATGATGATGATTTTTCAGTATGTCAAGAGGCATTGACAGCCCTGTTGGTGCAGAGGAATGCAACATAAGATTAATTGGCATTACACACGATACAGTTTGTGAACTCATGATGGGCAGATGTGGAGGAAATCCCAAGTTCATTACTAGTTAGAAGTTTTCCTCCCTCTAGCTACTTTGGACATACTTTCTTTAAATACACAGTCTCCTCCAATGTGATTAAACATTCGTGAAAAATAGCAGAATGGCATTCACCCAACCTCTATGAATTTGAAAGCTTTTGAAGTGTATTTATGCTGAGTTGCCTGAAAAGGCTTGATGATACAAGGTAAGGAAATTTTTAAGAAGCAAACATGTTGAAAAAAAGTAGTCATTCCTGCTTTGTAACATTCACAGTAAACACTTTCATCCCTCTTATGGGGACATCATCAGACTGTGAGCACAAACAAAAGTCACATATTTTTAAAAGGTTAATATGTCACATGATACATGTGATCATGGTATAATATTTAGAAAAAAACTGTAAAGTTTTCCATATTATTCAAGCCTGGTTTAATACAGAAATTCATATAGACCTGTTCCATTAATTAACTGTGAAACAAAAATTCTGGCCAAATTCTGACCACCATGTTAAAAAAGTACAAGGGAATCCATTCCTGTTTGTAATGATCACCTCTCACTGGTGTCACTGGTGAGGATTGGGGCTTGTTCATTACTGGCCTGGGGTAAAGAGGGGGCATCATCTGTATATGTCTGTTTGTTTGGGAATTGTGGGGGCTTGCTTCCTGAAAAAAAAGAGGTTTGAAAGAGAATTGAAGAGCAATGTTCAGGATGTTTGGTCTCTTCTTTTTTGTGGTGATGAGACATGGTCTTTAATGAGAACAAAATGGTTTTATATTGGGACAGAGATGGTTCAGAAATGTAAATAAAATGGTTCTTTGATGAGGAAAAGGGTGCTGTGGTGAGAGAAATGTTTATGATGAAAAAGTGGTTCTGTGATGAGAGAGTAATGAATCTCTGATGAGAGAAATGGTTCTGTGATTACAGAGAAATGAAAATTTGATAATAGATATGGTTCTTTGATGATACAAGCGGTTATGTAATGAGGGGGGGGTCTTTCAGAGATAAGAAGAAAAGAGTTCTCTAATGAGAGAAAAATTGTTTCGTTATTAGAGAAATGATTCTGTGATAAAAAAAAATAAATTGGTGTGTGGTAAATGGAATGTTTTTTTTGTTGAGAGAGAAATGGTTATGTGATCACAGAAAGAGCTCTATGATGAGAGAGGAATGGACCAGTGATTTGAGAAGTAGCTCTGAGATGAGAGGAATGCATCTATAATGAGAGAGAAAGAAATAGTTATGTGGTGAGAGAATGGTTCTGAGATTAAAGAGATGGATCTTTAATGAGAGAAATAGTCCTTTGATGAGTGAGAAATGGTTCTATGATTGAGATGGTTCTGTGATGAGTTAAATGTTTCTTTGTTGAGTGAGAAATAGTTCTGTGATGAGAGAAATGGTACTGAGATTGCAGAACTGGATCAGTGATGGGAGAAATGGTTCTGTGATGGCAGAGATAATCCTGTGATGAGAGAAATGGTCCTCTGATGAGAGGGAAATATTTATGTGATGAGAGAAATGGCTCTGCAATGCAGAAGAAATAGTTCTATGATGAGAGAGGTTGTCCTGTGATGAGAGAGACAAAGTTATATGCGATAATAGAAATTGTACTGTAATGAGAGAAAAATGTCTCTTTGTTGAGGGAAATGGTTCTTAGAGAGCTGTTACTTTCATGACACAAAATGGCTCTGAGATTAGATAAATAGTTTTGTGTTGAGAGAGAATAGTTCTGTAAAGAAAGACTTGGTTCTGTGATGAGAGAGTGAAATATTTCTGTAATGAGATAAATGGTTCCCTGAAGTAAGAAAAAATATTCAGGATGAGATAAATGCAACTGTAATGAGAGAGAAATGGTTTTGTGATGAAAGAAAAATGGTATTCAGATTAGATAAATTGTTCTTTGGTTAGAAAAAATGGTTCTGTGATGAGAAAAATGGACCTACGATGAGAGAGAAATGGTTCTTTGATAAGAAAAATGACTGTGATGAAAGAGAAATTGTTCAGTGACTTGAGAAGTGGCTTTGAGTTGAATAAAATGAATTGGTTCCCTGATGAAAGAGAAAATTTTTAGGATGACAGAAATGCTGCTTTGTTGAAAAATAAATGATACACTGATAAAAGAGAAATGGTTTAGTGATGAGACAAAGGGATGTTCAATGAGGGAAATGGTTCTGAGATGAGGGAGAAAAATAGTT
Source organism: Protopterus annectens (assembly GCF_019279795.1). Classification (NCBI taxonomy): domain Eukaryota; kingdom Metazoa; phylum Chordata; order Ceratodontiformes; family Protopteridae; genus Protopterus; species Protopterus annectens. Next base: position 337,734,527 of record NC_056730.1, read on the forward strand.
ATGTGGTGACAGAAATGGTACTGCGATGACAGCGATAGTTCTGCAATGAGTAAGGAATGGCTCTGTAACGAGAGCAATGGTTCTCAGTGATAGAAATGGTTCTTAGATTAGAAAATGGTTCAGTGATAAGAAATAAATGGTCTGGAGATGAGAGAACTTGTCCAGTGATGATAGACAACTGCTTCTTTGATGAGAAAGATTGTTTTATTATGAGAGAAGTGGGCCTGTGATGTCAGAGAAATAGTTCTGTGATGAGAAAAATGGCTCTAATTTGAAAAGTGGTTCTGAGATGAGAGGAATGCTTCTGTGACTTTAGAGAAATGGTTCCGTCATGAGAGAAAAGGTTATGAGTTTGGAGAATTAAATCTGTGATGAGACAAATATTTCTTTTATTAGCAAGAAATGATTCTGTGATGAAAGAGATCATTATGAGAAGAGAGAAAAAGATGTGATAACAGAAACAGTTCTGTAATGAGAGAGAAATAGTCCTTTGAGTGAAATGAATTAGTGATCAGAGAGATGCAACTGTTGTAAGAGGAAAATAGTTCTGAGATTAGATGAATGGTTTTGTGGTGAGAGAAAATGGTTCTATGAACAAAAAAGTCATTCTAAGATTTGAGAAAAGCTGTTCTGTGATGACAGAAATGGTTCCATGATGGCGAAATGAACATTTGCTAAGAGATACTGTTCTGTGATAGGCAAACTGGTTATGTAACGAGAGAGAAAAATTTTTCAGAGATTAGAGGAAATGATTCTCTGATGAGAAATAAATAGTTTTGGTATTAGAGAAATGGCTATGTGATAAAAATCATTATGTGGTGAGTGGAATGTTTCTGTGCTGAGAGGGAAATGGCTCTGTGATGAGAGAAATTACTGTGATGAGAGAGAAACAAATCAGTGATTTGAAAAGTGGTACTAATATGAAAGGAATGCTTCTGTGATGAGAGAGAAATGGCTATGTGGTAAGAGGATGGTTCTAAGAGTACAAAGATGGCTCTATGATGAGAGAAATGTCCATCTGATGAATGAGAAATGGTTCTGTGATGAGAGATAACAGAGATGGTTATGTGATGAGAGAAATGCTCCTCTGATGAGACAAAAATATTTTTGTGATGAGAGAAATGGTTCTGCAATGCAAACAAAATATTTATTTGATTAGAGAGACTGTTCTGTGATGAGAGAAAGAAAGAGATATGCGATGACAGTAATTGTTCTGTAATAAGAGATAAATTTTTCCTTGTTGAGGGAAATGATTCTTTGATCAGGGAGATGTCATGAGACTAAATGGCTCTGGGATTAGATAAATGGTTTTGTGATATGAGAGAATGGATCTGTGAAGAAGGAAGTGGTTCTGTGATGATAAAGAAAAATGCTTCTGTAATGAGATGAATGGTTCTCTTGATGTAAGGGAAATGTTTCAGTGTGAGAGAAATGCTACTGTGATGAGAGAGAAATGGGTTTGTTATGAGATAGAAATAGTACTGAGATGAGGTAAATTGTTCTGTGATAAATACAAAACAGTTCTGTGATGAAAGAAATTGACGTGATGAGAGAAGATGTTTTTCTGATGAGAGAAATGACTCTGTGATGAAAAATAAATATTTCAGCGATTTGAGAAGTGGCTCTGAGTTGAGCAAAATTGCTTCTAGGATGAGAGAAATGGTTCACTGATAAAAGAGAAATGGCACAGAATGATGGGTCTATATTATGCTGCCGAAATGGCAAAACACCAAATGCCATTTCAGCGACACATAAACGTAATGCAAATAGCCAGGTCACTGATTTATTTTCCTAGGGAAATAAATCACCTGGCTGCCACAATGAAAATACCCTTTACCCCACTGTAGTGTGATCTTGGAGTTGGTATATTTAGTTTGGGGGTGTGGGGGGAGCCCCCCACTTTGTAATGTTTTAGATGGTGTCATGTCTGGTTGGTTTACCGATTTTTTTTTCCCTAGGAAAAAATTGGTGACCTGGCCATTCGTGGTAGTTGTATTTCGCTGTTTGTGTTGCTGAAATGGCATTCGGTGTTTTGCCATTTTGGCAATGTAATATAGACCCCAGAATGACATAAATGCTACCTTGATGAAACAGAAATACTTTCACAGGTTTATAGGGGATTACTAGGCTAATGACTCAAGATCCTTTACAAGCCTACACAATAATATCCAGGATATGACAATATTATATCTTAACACCACAGATATGAGATGGAGTAGTATCAGGGTAGTGGGTCTTTGGGTGTTGCAGCAATGAGTCATTTTACAGACTGTCTCTGTCCATAAGTGTCCAGGAGTGAATTTACAGTTCCCCATCTATTAAATATATTTTTTAAGAGAGTGAGGGATGGGCCTTTTTTCCCCAAATATGGGAAGTTGATTCCACAGATGAGGTAGTCTTTGGGATACGAATCTGTCTTTCCTGCAAGTTCTGTTAGAGGCACAAATAAGGTTCAGGTCAATGGAATGTGCAACCCCCGTATAATTTTTCTTGCAAATAAGAACCATTTTTATCAGGGCTGGATCAGTGAATGCCTTATAGGTCAAGTGTCAGTCACATCTCAATAAGTGATAAAAGATGGAGTAAAGGGATAGGGTCTTTAGTTGGTCTTCATAAGACAAGTGTCTTACACTTTGCATTTTTTAGTGAGAAACATATGGGGCCTGGTTAGGTGCATACAGAAAGGAGCATTGTACTCAATTATGGGCCTGATGTGGGGGGAGTACAATGGCACTATGACTTCCTTTGACCTTGATGCCATGCCCTTACTTATAAGTTGAGTTACACAGAAGAATTTCCTCAATACTGTAGCTACCTGGTGGTCAAAGTTTAGGTTACTATCTCTCTGTGTTCTTAGGTCCCTCACCACTGGGTCTGCTGCAGGGATATCTGATTTACCAAAGGGTATGATTACACATTTTTAGCATTTAGTCGCAGACCATGGTTTTGACACCAGGTGTTTGTGATTTTTAGTACTGTCTGTAGGATGTCAGCCTCAGTGATTGCTCCCAGCTTACAGACATCTGGAAAATTGGTGAGCCAGAGGGCCCCAACAATGATCTTCACTTCAGAAGTGTATATAAAATGGGAGGGGTTCCAATACTGAGCCCTGTAGGACACCACTAGTAATAGGTTTCTTATCAGAAGTGCATTTGCCTAGCCAGACATGTGTCCTGTCAGTGAGACAGTTTGCTATCCACCTGAAGATGTAGGAGTTTATGCCTAGCACAGTAAGTTTATCTATGATCCCCAAGTGGGGGATTGTATCAAAAGCTTTAGATAAGTGGTGCATACCATTTTACCCTCAACCATAGCCCTGGTGACTTTCTTTGAAGAAGTCCACCAAGATTTCAGATGACTAGAGGAGTATGAGCTTCCTAAAAAACAAAAGTTACCTGTTTTCTTACTTACTTTTACTATTTATTACTTATTATTACCATGTATTGCACTTTTCATTGTCTTCTGTCAACTCTTTACTATATTTTATTACTATAAACAAAGCTGCACTGTTGCACTGATATTGTCGGCCTTACTGGGCCTGTTAAATCATTTTAGTTACTGTTTTCACTGTTTGTAAAGCTTTTTTAACCATTTTCACTGTTTGAAAAAGTATTAACTAAAAATGTTCTCCATTTGTTAAGCACCTGTTTGTTTGTTCTGATTTTCCTACCAAGGAGTGTATCATAACATTGATTTGTTTTGCAGTTAAAAGCATTCTGTACAGTCTCCTCTCTTTTTTGTTTAAAACTTTTATTTAGTGTCTTACTGCTTTTTCTTTCTGATGTGGTGAACATTTCTGCAGTGTTTTCTGCCTAGAATAGTGTGGCTAGTAGCTCTAGCATATTCTAGACCCAGGACTGCTGTTTCTGGGCCTGGTTGTTTATTTGTAGTGGCTGTTTGTTCTGAGCACATTTTTCAGGCCATCTTGGACTAGAAAGGGCCCTTCTGCACTCTGGTGAGAGGATCTTGCTGACTGGTCCCTGGCTGGTAAAGGTTGGCTGATCTAGGACTTGGAGTAAACACCTTATTGGTTCTTTTGAGCTCTTTTAAAGTTTTTTTTTAGGTTTTAACCTTCTGGTATTTAACCCCCACCCTTTAGTGGGTTTCTGCTTGTTCATACTGAGCCGAACAGAGGAGAGAGACAGCCACAACTCTGTGCTGAGATTTCAGATGACTAGAGGCTTCTGTGCTTCCTAAAAAAAACATAAGTTGCCTGTTTTCTTGCTTATTTTTACTATGTATTGCTTATTCTTACCATTTATTGCACTTTTTTTATTGTCTGCTGCCAATGTTTTACTGTATTTTATTGCTATAAATACAATGTACTGTTGTACTGCAATTGTCTCCCTTACTGGGCCTGTTAAATCATTTTAGTTACTGTTGTCACTGTCTGTAAAGCTTTTCTAGTCATTTTCATTGTTTGAAAGCTATTAACTGGAAATTTTCTCCATTTGTTAAGCACCTGTTTGTTTGTTCTGATTTTCCTGCCAAGGATTGTAGCATACAACTAAACTGTTTCCACTCAAAACCATTCTCTAGAATCTCATTGTCTGTTTTTGTTTATAACTTTTATTTAATGTCTCACTGCTGTTTTTGTGCTGGGGTAAACATTTCTGCAGTGTTTTCTGCCTAAAGTAGTGCATCTAGTCAATGTAGCATAGTCTAGATTCAGGGTTGCTGTTTCTGGGCCTGGGTGTTTGTTTGTAGTTTTCGTTGTGCTGAGCAAATTTTCAAGGCCATCTTGGATTAGAAAGGGCCCCTCTGTACTCTAGTGTGAGGATTAGGCTGATCGGTCCCTGGCTGGTAAAGGTTGGCTGGTCTAGGGCTTGGAGTAAGCACCTCAATTGTTCTTCTGAGCTTTTTTTAAAGTTGTTTTATGCTTTAACCTTCTGGTATTTAACCCCCACCCTTGAGTGGGTTTCTGCTTGTTTGCTCATCATGCAGCACCATGGACTGATGCACAATTGTGCGCCATAGCTGGACAGATAATTTCGAAAATTTTTCCCATTAGTACAGCTTAGCACATTTCTGGGCAAAGAGGCAGTACTAGTGAAGCTGTATAAGCACCCCATTGTAATAACAGCTTCAAGAGTTTTTCTATGGCCCCACTCTACCTGCTAGTGTAGCATTAAGCCTAGTCTCTGAGGTACTAACACAACTTCCCCACTAGCTATTCCTGTGTGTGACCCCTTTCCTACCACATTCCTGTTTCTGACCACATAAATTCACCTAGCACTATGAATGGGCAATTCCCCACACTTTCTCCAGCCAGTTTGGTCGAGATGGACATCCTGAGGCAATGTAGCTACTACCTCATGTACACAGATAACCCTCTACTTCTAGTCCACACAAACTCAACATGTGAGAGATGCAACTATATTAAATCAATGCTATCTCACATGGCAGTCAATACATCTGACACTGAGCGGGTTGTCAGCATGCATACCTCACCACCTACTCCACCCAAGCCCACATCACACATACCTACATATGCAGTGGTCCTCGCCACAAACTTACCTAAACACCAGAGACCTTACAAACACAAATACAAGCACTCTACACAGAATATGTCCTCTGCAAAACACAATACACACAATAGCTCATGCACCAATATCTCTCCTGTCAAGTCCATAAGGCTAAACACTAAACTTAACAGATTAGTCATAGGAGACTCCATCGTGAGACACACAGATGTCCCCGTCACCAGGCTGGATAAGAAGGTCAGCTGTCTGTCAGGTGCCAGGATCCACCATATCACACATGCACTCAAGTCTCTCAACAATAAGCACTGTTATGACTCTGTCATAGTCCATATCAGTGTGATCGACTTGAGATGTACCTCTCTGGACTATATGAAGAGAGACATGACTAAGCTCTCAGACTATGTGTCGCAGGCAGGTATCTCCTTAACCGTAAGCAGCATTTTACCTTCACCTAGAATGATGCTTCAGTACAAACAGAAAATGGCTGACTTCAATAATTAACATGATCAACAGACCTTGATGCTTTGCCACAGATGGTCTTCATCTGTCACCCCTGGGATTTCACCAACTGGCTAAGGCTCTTGCCACCCCCATAGTGCCTTTTCTTAGGCAGTGACACAAGAACAAAACTCCTGACATAAAAATACCAACCAAAAACAACCTCAATGTCATGTTGCTAAATGCTAGGTATCTTAACATGAAACTGCACTCACTGGAGGCAGTCCTCACCCTGGAGGATGCAGACATTTGTGCAGTCACAGAGATCTGGTTCAAGGCTGTGGAGAGCACCCCAGCCATACTGGGTTATACCTCCTTCCACATATTCAAACCACAAACTGAAGGCAAGAAAACTGAAGGAGGCGGTGTATCAATATTCATCAAGGATAAATACACCTCCAGACTGGTTAAACAGTATGACACTCTAGAGGTACTTCGGGTGCAATTAACTTTAGGGGTTGGGAGGGTGGCCTAATGGTTAAAGTGTGGGTTTGAGTCTCAGAAGGGATAACTGGCTAGGCTTAAAAATGGCTCGCAAGGGCAGTTAGCTTAGTACTAATCTATGAACCTATGAACCTATGTTACAGAACCCCCTCCATGAGTCAGGACACGCACTCTGTCTATTTGGATCAATTGGAGTCTATCAAGATACATCCTAACACCATATTTCTGGTTGACTTTAACCATCCTAGCATTGACTGGGTGAATTACTCATGCTGAAATTCACCTGCCCAAAGGTTCCTCAACTTTGTCAAGTCCACTGCACTGGCCAAGCTGGTTGATACCCCCACCAGGGGTGTCAACATCCTGGACCTGGTGCTTACAAATATGAGAGACCACTGCTTCCTCACTGTGGGTTCATCCCTGGTGAGATCTGACCACAAATCAGTCTCATTTGAGGTAACTATCACACCTGACCCTCCCCTAGCAGCAACTAGACTAAAACACTTCTCCAAAGCAGATTATAACCTCTTATAGGATGGTATAAATAGCTTCATTGCACCTCTCCCCTCAAATTGAGCCGGTAACTATGCCAAGCTCTATGTCAGTGCCCTATACACACACCTGTATAACTGCATTGACTCAGCAGTACCTGTTAGGACCAAAACAAGCTTTTCAAGGAAAAGCAAACCTGCCTGGTGGACAACCACCATTAAGAGGCTTTACAATAAAAAGAAGAAACTGCTGTCCAAGAGAAAATAGGAGTGGGCTGTAAACTAGAGACACTCCCTCCTCATCATAAATAAGCAAATAAGACTTCTTGTGAAGTCCTCCAAGGTAAACTATAAATCCAAGTTTGCGTCTTCAACCAAGGACAATCATAAGGTGTTCTTTAGTCACATCCATAACCTAAAAGGTAAGGCTCAGATTTGCACCAAACTGGTAGATAATGGTAATGCATGCACTGAGCCAGTGGACATAACTAACCTGCTAGCCAACAGACTCAGTGAAAACTTCACTCTCACCGCACGTACTTCATGACATCCCTAACACCTGTCCCCTACCTTGTATCTCTAAAGAGCAGGTCATAAAAACCCTCTCTAAGGCAAAAAACACAGCATCAGTGGAACATAACATCTCAGGCTGCGTCCTACATGGGCTCAAACAAGAATTAGCATCACCATTAGCTACTCTTTTCAATCACAGTCTAAGCACTGGCTCATCCCAGCAGAATGGAAAACAGCCACCATTATCACCCTGCACAAAGGTGGTGCTTCTACTCACCCCAGGAACTACAGACCTATTAGCCTGACTAGCCTTATCTCCAAGGCCATGGAGAGAATCATATGGACCTTATCAACAAATATATAGGTGATCTCCAAATACTAGATCCTATCTAGTTTGGATTTGTCAAGGGGAGATCATGCTTATTAAACCTGATGGACTTCTTTAAGACAGTTACAAGGGCCCTGATGAGGAGAGTTATGTGCATACAGCCTACCTAGACCAGGCTAAGGCATTTGACACTATCCCTCACTCAGAGATCATTGACAAACTCTCCCAGCTAGATCTCAATTGTTATATTGTAAGGTGGGTTGTGAACTGGCTCTCATATAGAACCCATATAGTCAAAATAGTGAAATTCACCTCTAACAGCTGACCCATTACCAGTGGTGTTCCACAGGGATTGGTCCTGGGAACTCTACTGTTTGGAATCTATTTCTCTGAAGTACAAGCTAATACCAAGGGACTGTGGCTGACAAAGTTTGCTAATGACTGCAAACTAGGTGCGGTTATAGAATCTCCAAATGATGTCAATATCCTTTAAGAAGGTCTTACACAAACAAATGATTGGTGTCAAAGTCATAGCCTCAAACTCAATGCAAAAAAATGTATTATCCCTTTCAGCAAGAGTGATGTTCTTGCAAATTTCCACATCAATGGCTATACAATAAGTACACACTCAGTGATGAGAGATCTGGACATTTGGGTTGACAGAAACTTTGCCTTTGATCACCATGTCTTCAGAGTGGTAAGAAGGGCATTCTGCATGGCTTACCTCATAAGTAAGGACATTGCCTAGAGAAAAAGTGAAGTTATCACCTCCTTGTACTTTTCACTCATTAGGCCAAAAATTGAGTACAACAGCCCTTTTGGCATGTACCTTTCAAAACACCAGCAGCAATTGGAGAGACCACAAAGGTTCCTCACAAAGATAATTCAAGGTCTTCAGCATCAATCCTATGTGGATCAGCTGAAACCACTGTCACTTTATTCTGTTTCATACAGACTACTCAAAGGTAATATCTGCCTTCCATATAAGGTGATCTCTGACTCTGCTTTATTGGAAATGCTGCACATCCACATTTCAAATGACACATGGTTACTCGGTCTAAAGACCTAAACCTGGTATGTGACATCAATAGAACCTGCTAGAGGGACAGATTTGTCTCCCAGAGGTTATCGCACATTTGGAATAGACTCCCACTTCACATCAAACATAGCACCTCATCAGCCCTCTTCAAACACAAGCTGGACTGTTGAACAGATAATTCTAAATTTACCCTGGGGGCTCCACCCATATCCCTCTTGGACAGGGACAATTGGTGCTGATCATGGTAACAAGGGTAAAAATTGGCTAGACTTTTAAGGGCCTTCAGGCCATTAGCCTAGTAACTTCCTATGATCCTATTCAGCAGGCTAGACCGCTCTTTGACAAAGCCATACTGGGTCTGGTCCAGTGTTTGGAGATTTCCTATGTTGATATAGATCATGTCCATGATAATTCTCTCCATGGCCTTGCAGATAAGACTGGTCAAGCTTACATCTGTTTTGAGGCAACAGGTGTAAATGTAGGACTGCCATACACATAGTCCTGGGTTCTAATACAGAATATTCTTATGATCCTTATGGGTTTGTAGTTCCTTAAGTCAGTTGATGGGCCCCCCTTGTTCAGAGGGATGACTGTTGCAGTCTTCCATTCTTCTGGAACAAAACCCATCTGGCTATTTAACTCATTATATCCAAGTGATGCCTTCAGATGCATCTGCAGATAACTCCTACTGACACCTCTAGGCATCAAATATTGCTTGTTCATATTTGCATCAATAATTCCAAAACCATGCTATGTACAAGGTTTTAAAAGATTTAATCTTAAAGCTTACACAATGTCAAACTCAACTGCATTAATATTTGACCTCTGTCTAGTGCAGGTAAAGAGATATTAACTGCTGTTTTTTATGATATTAATTTATGTAGATATAATGTTCACATTTTTCTAAATATCTCAATAACCAAGTAACACAGACAGAACTCCTTAGCCTCATATGAAAGCTCTCAGCTAAATGAATAAAATGCTGCTGACAGTATGTGTGTAATCTGAGTGGTTATTGAGATATTGTAGGTTGTTTACAAAATATTACAAACATAATAGTTACTGGGCAGGATTCATGAAGCCTCCGTGTAAGAGTTATAACTCTTACACGGAGGCTGCAGTTAAACGGAGTGATGTCAGCATGCTCTGCATATTCATGAGAGCATGCTGAATCACACTGAAGGCCAACACGGTCCATGTAAGACAGTAGGGGGCGTGTCCATAGGCCGAGCCCTGTAAGCGGGCACGCCCCCAGAAGAGGAAAAGTACCCAAAGGAAACACCCACGACAGAGTCCACGGAAATGTGAATAAACAGAACACAACACATGCCCCCACAGACTATGAACATAAAATAAATATAAATGAACATGTTATAATTTTTTTTTAAATTGTAAAGATGTTTAACCGTGAGTGCGCTCGTTTGCGCGGGCGTGCCTGTAGCGCAGCTACAGTTAGCAGTCAGTGGGAAAGCACATAAAAACTAAATATGCAAAATAAACCAGGAAGCAATAGCGTAGCAGTAGAGATGCTGGCTGCAGAGCAGGCATTCATGGTTCGAGCCCCCACAACACCAATTTTTTGTTTTTGCAAAATAAGCAGGAAACAAGTCCTGACAAATATGTACACATAAAACCACAAGTTATGTAAAAATGTAATGAAATAGCCCATTTATATTGAAGACATGTGAGGTAACAAAAGAAGAAAAAATGCCAGATGTGCCCATAGCTGAGCTACAGTTTAACAGAGTGAGTGCATGTGCCCGTAGATGAGCAGTGGTTTAACTTGTGAAAAATGAGTGCCCGTAGATGAGCAGTGGTTTAACACGCTAAATCTATGTGCCCCTAACTGAGCTGAGCGTAATATGCATGCCAATAGCCAAATGAGGCTTAAACCAGCTTACCCCGTTTGCGCGGAGCTGCGCACCGTGCAAACAAGCTAACCGGCGGGCAACGTTGAGCAAGCCGTATCAAAACTGCCTTTACACAGACACACCCCTCAGCATGTCTAGACAGTCATGAAAAATAAAAAGCAGTGGCCAGGTTCGAACCCAGGATACTATACACCATAGTCAAGGTACAGAACCACTAAGCCATGACAGCAGTACCTAGAAATGCAATAATAGCTAATATATAGGAATGAATACAAACTACAGCATGACAATGCAGGTTTACTGAAGTTGATACAATTCCAAAATGTCCAATCACAGATATGTGCGGGAAAAACGGACTATATAAGCCCCATAGGTGGGAATACACAGCATAAACGATTGTAGAACAGACCTGCAGGCAAAATGTCAGGTGTAGGAGAGGGTAGTCACTTTTGAGCACAGAGGTGGGGTGTTGAGGAGTCCAGGTACATGGCCTGGCTCCTAGTCCACAATCATGAGGCCCAACTCATGCAGGGCCAGGTCCTCTGGGGAGCATACAGGGCTGAGGCGTGGGACCGGTTGGCTCATGATCTCACCAGTGCCACAGGGATTCCAAGGACTGGTGAGCAGGTCCATCACCACCATGCGGACCTGAAGAGACGCATGCAGGACCAACTGAACCTTTGGATTTAGGAGGCCCGGCAAACACCCAACGCCCCACTACTGAGTAAGTAACATTTAATTATGTATGTAAAAAATTAAACTAGCTGATATTATGGAGATGTGTATTCCAATATTACTTCATTTATATTACAGCTGCAGGTGTCCGTTCTGTGAACCGCAGAGCCTATGGTGATAGGCTGGTGCGGTTGCGCCACCAGGCAGGTCAGTAATCCACTACCAGTAACTGTAAAGAAATATAAAAGTATGACAGTCAGCAAAAGAGTGCAGTGTAGTCAGTAAGGAATAAAATCTGCAAGTAACAGTGTGAAAGTGTATGCAAGTGTTGCTTGATTACAAGAGTTTCCAGCCTGCAAGTGTAACCTAAACATGAAACAGTCCAACATACATTCTGAAATAAAAATGCCCTGCCTGTAAGAAAATAGTACACAACCTGCAGCAGGCTGAAAAGTATAGCTGCAGAAGATGATGAAATCACATGTGTTAAATATATCCCTGTGGAAATACTGAAACATGACAGAAGTGAGACTGCTGGAAAGGATTGTAATAACTACTGGTAAAAGATGTCAATAAAGCCTAGAAGTACCATCCTGAATAGTAAAATGAAAGCAAGTGAGAGAGTGTGAGAAAGTGTCATGAATCCAGCAATACAGTAGTAATAACCCCTGAATAAAGTATACTGCAGTCAAGACAGAAAGAAATGCATGTGAGATTCAAAACCAAACAGCGAAATATGTTCAAAGTGTTGCTGCATGTGGAATGTGTATCCCAAAATCTGGATATGTTGCTCTCAGTCTGAAATATGCAGATAGGATGATTGTCTGTTATACCAAACATCCACACTTGTCTACAGCTATATAAAGCAAAAGTAGCAAGATGATGTAGCTGAACAAATCTAGATATGAATGTGTTTGAAGAACACTAAAATGTATATTGATGTTGCAGTAACAGTCCTATCAGCAAGGTGAAATAGTCATCATATAGGAAACTGTAGTTAGAACAGTAGTGTGTATATAACTGTAGCTATTAGAAATGTACAGCATATGTATTGTTATTCGAAGGTGTTGATATTACTTTCTTTACCCCACCCTATAACCACATATAACCCATTCCACGTGAAAATGGTATGTGCAATCACAATTAACACCCCTGGACGTTTGTCCTGTTGGGTCATATATATTTGAATGTCCGTTGATGCATCTGCCCTGTTCATACACCCACACCTGATGGCCTGTTGCCATCAATTAACCCTGCATGTTGTTGGACTGTGTATTTCTGTTCAAATTATGCATGTGTTATGCACGCTGTTCAATGGTGTGAATATCTGGGTGTTTGGTTAATGGGAATACTAATGCATGCTGTTACAACTAATTGTGAATGGTATTATATGTCACTAACCCAAACTGTCATGACATAATGCAAAACATAGGATGACAGGGAAGGCGGGTTCCAGCGGACCCACCTCTCCCACCTCAGCTGGCGAGTGCACCTGGCACTAGTGCCGAGTCCGGACCCTCCTCCGGTGGCCCTGTGCCACCTGCAGGTGGAAGCACTGCAGGGGATGGGGCCCGCCCCCCCCTCTGCAAGTGTGGCCAGAGGAGATCCACCACTCACCCTCCATAGCGTCCGGACTGTGGTGCGTAGGGAGATTCGGGATTCTGTCCTTGAGCCCCTATGCCAGCTCGAGGCATGGGTGGCGCAACTAACGGGCATGCCTGTTGCCCCGCCTACACAGCCCCCAGCACAGCCCCATCCTGGGCAGTGAAGGAACAGTGGCAACTGCCTATAGGTGGGGATATCAGTTCCACTGTTGCCATCTGTGGGCTCATGGGCTCTGGATTTCCAAACCTCCATCCCCGTCAATTGTGTAACCCCCCTCACATGTGTCATACACCGCCCCTGTATGCGTCTTGTTTGTCTTGCCTGTTTACCTACCCAACCTACCTCCCCAGCTGAACCAACTTCCTTCACCTGACATACCACTCTTACCTGAAAAAAAATAAATAAATAAATAAAGGACACTCTGTACCCACAAAAAAATTACGCCCCATACATAGCTGCCCATTCCGCACACATGTCCACTGGAAATGGAACCTATCAATTACAATTGGCTGTACAACAAGTATTATTGTTGTTTTGACACCTCTTTCAGGGGTGGAAGGTTTCAAATGTCACACCAAATTACATACATATGCACAGCTGTTGCTGATGAAGAAATGGGCAGCTATGGGCCTTACCTACATCCCTCCTGCACATCCCAGGCTTGTTTCCCTACTGTCTTACCCTATTTGTGACCCCTTTTTCACCACTTTCCTGTCTCCCCATTTTCTTTTCTTTCAAAGAAAATAGCGTGGGTCTGCGCCAGATTAAGCACCGTTAAGCGGTTGTAACCGGGTGTGCGCGGAGCTAATTGCCAGTGCGCATGCGTGAGCTCCACGCAAACCAGCGCTAGCCCAGTTACAACTGCTTAAAAGTGTCTTAGTCACTGTGATTGACAGGTCCTGTACTCAGTTCAAAAGAAAAATAAACTCCCACTGTCAGTCCCAAACCCAGGACCTTGGAAACACTTGTCTGTACAACCTACCACTAAGCCATGACTCTTATACGAAACCATTGTGATAAAATAAATATAACATGTAAAAGTAGGGATGAATGTAAAGGGAATATAGGATGTGTAGTACACAAAGCATGTCATTGGAAATAAATGTCAAAACTACTGGATTTCCATAATAGTAGTGCGTGAAAAGAAACAGCCATGCTAGTTGGCAGCCTGTAGATAATAAGGTCAGTGAAAGTACATAGATATATGTATGCATATGTACATATATATATATATATGTATATATATATATAAATATATCTATATATAGTTGTAGGAGTCAATGTGCATACACACTTGCTACAGGGAACATGAGAGAGGAATGGAGAATTGTGAATATACAACACAGCCTGAAGCATGAGAGAGATACTAACCTTTACAGTCACAGAACACTGTCCACAGCATACCAGCATGGTCCCCGCCCTCACAATCTGAAAGGGCAATGCCTATCCCACATACCCTTTTATAGCACTGACCTGAAATCACAGTGAGAACTGCAATCAGTACACAACTGGCTGTATGCAATTAGCAAATGCTGGCTTACAACTGGTGCAGAGGCCATCACATGGACCTATGCAGATACCTACAAAAGCATCCAGTGCTAACACTCCCCACATGCAATACATTCATTGCATTGTCTGTAAGCAGACAGAGGGAGAGCGAGAAGTGAGAGAGAGAGAGAGAGAGACAAAGCAAAAAAAAAAAAAAACAGACACTGTGACTCTCTGTAACCTGAAGCTGTCAGTACTGACAGTAGCAGCAGCAAGCAGAAGCTGTGGTAACGCAACCAGCTGCGACAAACAGAGGTAATGCAAAGTAGCAGGTTAATAGTGTGCATACTGTGAACTCTCCAAATGTGTCATAGGTCTGTATCCATAGGTATGTCCATGTGATATGTTGTGTGTACATAGTTCCACCAAAAGGGGATGACCATACATCACATGTCAAGCAGTCATAGGCCAGGATCCTGGCAGCATGTGTCTGTGCGTTGGCCCAGCAATGGCTGTAGTGACTGCTTTGAAATGTCAGCCAGGCCCAAACGTCAGGATCAGCCCATCCCAAAGGCACACTGGCTGGGAACAAGTGTCTGCAGGTACCTGATGTCACTGCATATGCATCCCATACTGCATAATTCCATAGCGTAGCAGACCAGGCCCGTTATGCATATGATGTGGTAATCCCCAGGGTCAGTCGAGGTGCCCTCTTAGTGTTGTGGGACCACTGTTGCTGTATGCCACTGTCCAGGTACATATCCTGTAGCACAGCCAAGATAAACTATCAGTGTTACATGCGGTGGTATGTCCTCTCAGAGTGCCGGTAGCACACATCCAGGGGGACCACGAGGTCACAGTGATGCTGTGTGTTCTCCTCTGCTGAGGGTTTCCCTCACCTGGACATGTGCGATGATAGGGAGGTTACATCCAGCTGGGATAAATATCTCAAAGGTGGGGGAGAAGGAGGGGGGATATGTGCACCGAACATGTCTGCAGGATTGTTGCCAACATGCCTGTGTTTGGTGAATGTTAAGTAGGTGTGGATTAACACAGAGCATATCTGAGGCATGTGGTCCATATGTGTAACATAACTGAAGAAGGCCTTGTGGTCATCCATAGTGTTTGTGTCCATTTCCCTCCCAGAGTAGGCAGTGGCTGTTGTTATGACGGACTGTAGCGTAGTACCAGTGCTGACCACAGATGCCTACCCTTAATGTAAATGTGCTCTGTCCTGCAGTAGCCTCCTGCTATTGTTATACAATCTGCCTCTGTCTGGGGTCCACCGGACAGGATGCCTAACCTTTGTGCACAGGGTCTGGGTTAGACATGTGCATGCAAGTGTCATGCAATCCGCGGCATGTCCGTGGTAAGCATTTGCAAAGGGGTCAGCAGTGTGGCTTGTGGCTCCCACTGGCCCAGTGTGCTGCATGGATACCATCTCAGTCCCAGCAAGTGAATAACTGTCTAACCACATACATATCAAAGTAGTCTACTGTGCTGGTGGTGGTGGTGGGATATGTATATCCAGGCCGAGTAACGTCTGTCCACATCACAGTAGTGGACGGTGTCCCACATACAGTACCTTGGGATGAACCCCCAGAGTGAGGTTGTGCATTGCACCTGTCAGTGTGTGCTGACCGATGGGGCATGCTACTACGTTGTGTGGAATGTGGCAGGTATTGTTGCACAGGTGTTGGCTGAGCACTGATATCTGGCCATGTACCTGTGTATCCACCATGACACACACACATGCAACATATGGGAGTAGTAGTATATCACTACACATGAGTATCATGTATAGTATGTGTGCCATATATTGCTGACATGGTCTGCTGATATCCTGTCTGTGTTCTCTTCCAGGGAGATGGCGCGACAGCGTAACCCTGCCTACTCTGTGGTGGAAGATGAGGAGATCCACCAGAGCCTGGTGCGGGAGTATGACATCCTGTTTTCCCGCACCAGTCAGAATCAGCAGGAGAGGGCCGCACTGTGGTAAGACCTTGTCCGTAGGGTAAATTATATTGGCACGCATAACAGGACATATGAGCAGGTACGACATCACTGCAGTGATTTAATCCGAAGTGTCCGGCAGCGTGCATCAGATATCCACAGGCAACAGGTCGCCACAGGAGGTGGGGTGGCCACACATCCCCCCCTCACCAGACTGGAGGGGCTACTCCTAAGTGTTGTGGCTCCAGCCCCAGAACACCAACAGCAGTACACCTGCATTATGATGGAGGCTGGTTCCACACAGCAGCACGACATGGAGCGTGCAGGTAATATGCCATATGTACACCTGACTGTTCTGTACACTGTATCATATGCAATATCAATGGCACAGATGTGCCCACTGACTTTAATCTCATCATTTCTGCAGGTCCCTCCAGGGTTACAGAGAGACAGGCCATCCATGCTGGTGAGTGTGTTTAAAATAACCTATAATAGTCCTGATAATGCTAGTAACAATAGTGTAACTCAGTAGTGCTCTGTGTGTATACTGCAGGGTGTGCATGTGTGCATGTGTGCAGGTGTGTCTGTGCCCATGTGTGCATGTGTGCAGGTGTGCCTCTGTCCACGTGTGCATCTGTGCATGTGTGCCTGTGTCCACGTGTGCATGTGTGCATGTGTGCATGTGTGCCTGTGTCCATGTGTGCATGTGTGCATGTGTGCATGTGTGCATGAGTGCATGTGTACACGTGACCATGTGTGCATGTGTGCCTGTGTGCATGTGAACATGTGTGCATGTGTCCACGTGTGCATGTTTGCATGTGTCCACGTGTGCATGTGTCCACGTGTGCATGTGTGCATGTGTGCCTGTGTGCATGTGTGCCTGTGTGCATGTGTCCATGTGTGCATGTGTGTATAAGTGCATCACTGGTAATAATGTCTGGAGACTGTAAACTGTGTTTCCTGTCTTCATCCCACAGGTTCTGGGGCTGCTCTGGTGACCTGCAGCAGGGAACCTGAATCCTGTGCCACGGCTACTGGTAATGATGATATATGTGTAATGGTACAGGAAGGTGTGTCAGGGTCTGCCATTGGTCAGCCAATTGACAGTACACAGCTGTCAACCCCATCATTGCGCACAGTCATCCTGCCTGTACATCCTTTGTCACCATTGTCCCTAGGTGATGGACAGGATACAGCGGGCATAGACCAGGGTAATGTGGTACCTGTGGCACATGCGTCCCCACACAGCAGCCATGGGCAGGGTCCTCCGATGGTACCACACAGACAGTTGCCCATGGGTTCTCGTGGGAGCATCCGTGGGCGTACTGCCTCTGGCCAACGTGCCCAAAGAGGTCTGTCAACCTCAGCCATGTTTCGGACTGTCATGCAGGCTCAGTCACGTATGGAAAGGTACACCAGACAGGGTCTGAGGGAGCTCAGAGCATGTCGCACAGCCATGACAGACAGTATGCGTGACATTGCAGATGCTATCCGTAACTTCACCGATGTCATAGACAGACGTTGTGGGGACATATTACAGCAGTTCCACAACCAGATGTCCATGAGCCAGGGCAATGGTGGGCGTCTGCGGCGTTGACGTGGCCGTATGCCGGCAGTGGCAGCAGCTGGCAGTCGGCATGGATTGCAACAGGCTCGCGCACGCTCCCATAGTGCCAGCAGCAGCCCCAGCAATGCTGGGTCTGTGCTGTCATCGGAATGCCCCAGGAGACCACATGCATGTGGCTCTGGACAGTCCCAACAGGGACATGTGTCCAGTCAACACCCCCCGCTTCTGATGACAGTACCCAGTCTGCCTCTGTACTGGATATGGTCCGTAGCACCCCTGCCAGGCACAGGTACCGTGTCCGTGCACACAGACACTGATCTGTATGGCCTGCCAGGTGCAGTCTGTGGCTGTCCACAAACCCCTGTATATGGCAGCCATGAGGTGGAACTGTGTGCGTGCATACACACATGTGAAATGTTAACACTTAGGGCAACCACATACACGCACACACTGCACCAACACTGCCCCACCCTGTACTGCTGCCCTTCACCAACACACATACACACACATGTCAATTGGTGGTATCAGTGGCTGACTCAGGCATACCTAATCCACACCCTGTGCATATGATGACACTGTGCCACCTCCTGCAATCTCCAACATCATTGCGGGAACAGGTAAACACGTTGCTGATGCACAGGGTGACTACATAGACGTGTATTATTAGTATCATGTTGGTAACAGTACAGTGTGCTGCTATGACTGTGTGTGTACCCCAGCATGCCTGCTGTAGTAACTGTATGAATGTCCTGAATTGTTATGTGCACCCATAGTACATACCAATGTATAACAGCTGCACATATTTGCATGCCGGTGGTAAGGTTGTCAACAGATAGCCGCATACATGGGTAGCACAGGGGGGGAAAGCTAATGCAAGTAGTGATATGCAATGGTGGACATGTACAGTAATGGTGTCAAGATGCCCACAACGGCTATGCCATGTGTATGCTCGCGCATCTAGATATGTGTGCAGTACCAATGTCGTCCAGATCACAAATAAGTATGACATAAGGTCGGTTCTACCATGGGCATCTGTGCTGCGTATTCCTGGGTACATGTTGATAGTGCCTACATATTTCCATTGTTACTTACTGTTATTGTTACCCTTTCTTTGTTGTATAATGCAGTACTTCCAGCCCTGTGTACTGTAACTTTGTTTGCATGCATGTTCGCATGGGGTCCCTTGGAACACTGCTTACACCTGCAATGCAGAGTTACAGTGCTTCTGTAGACTGCTAGTGACATCTGCATAGCGTACCATATGTATGTCAACCTTACGCATGACAGAACGTCACTGTCTGCCTTGTACGCATGTACGTTGCCTGTGACACATTGCACACGTCTTACCTGGCATTTACCCACGTGTGCAGTCATATATGTCAGTGCTATGAAACAGTGGCAGTCCACCCACACATACACACCTTCAGTATGTTGTTCCCCATTGGCCCTATGTGTTGGTACTCACCATGGCAATCACACTACTAGGGTGGCATGTGCAAAGGTAACCTGTGAATCACCTCTATGGTCCAGTCGTTGTTTATGTGAGTCATGTGTCATTGTCACAGCTGCCACATGTATGCAGTCAGCCATCACCCTTGGCCAGGAACGTACAACACATGTGTGGGATGCCACCACACAGCCAATCTGGGGACTGGTCTCTCTGAACCCAGTAATGCCATACCCTGTCAGGTGGCATGTCATATATACTACGTCCAGGACAAATGTCAACCCCAATCCCTGCTGCTACTATTGATAATACCCCTGAAGATGTTCCTGATAGCTTTGACCAGTCCTTTACTGAGACATTGCAGGCCCTAGCTAGCCATCTACCTCCTAGCTCCCCTGGTCCTGAAAGCAGCACCCCTAGAAAACTACTTGCGTCCAGCTGCCAAGCAGTCACCACTTCACTACTCCGTACCTTAATTGTAACAGTGAAACCCACTACACTGTCTGCTGAACAACTCCCTGCCGAGTACCTATCAAAACCATATGATGCTATTGCTTACCCCGTCTCAAAGGTAATCAAAGGAACCATGTTAGAATCTAACTTTCCCACCATCTGGAAAATGTCATATGTAATCCCACTTCACACAGGAGGCAGCTCTACTGAAGTCACCAGTTATAGGCCAATAGCTATACTCTCTCCACTTGCAGAGATTATGGAAACTTTCGTCATAGACAGGTCATGCACCACCTAATCCAAACCCGCATTATGGCAGACACTCAGCATGGCTTACATCCTCATCACAGCACTACGTCAGGCCTCCTAGCCTTTACTAACACCATAAGCCATACTTGCAACATTAATTATATATCCACAGCCCTCTTTTAGGATAACTCAAAGGCATACGATATTTTTGATCACCAACTTGTACTCCACACCCTGCACAGACTGTCTAGATACTGGAGCCTTCCAATGGTGTCAATCCTACCTGCATGGTCAACAGCAGGCTGGCCTCTGGCAGAACAAACCCTCTAACCTTCTACCTAACACCCTTAGAGTACCACAAGGCTATATCCTGGGCCCTTGCTGTCCTCCATCGTCATTAACGACCATTATACTGTCATCCCAAAAGTCAGCTGTATGCAATATGCTGTATACTCTACTCTGATCTGCTCAGCCACATCTCCAGTAGAGTTATGGTCAGCTACCCAGACCACCTTTAATACAACAGCGAACTGGCTTTCTGAACATCGTCTGATCCTAAATCCCAATCAAACTAAACAGCTGTTATTCCCCCAACATGTAGGTCTACCACTTTCACCGTTACCATAACATCAACTGATGGCACAATAATCTCCCCTGACCCATCTCCAAAACTAGTAGGTGTCATCATAGACAATAATCTCATATGTGACATACATGTTAACCAGATTAGCAAAGCCATCAATAGAAAGCTAGGGTCACTTTACAGAATTAAAGCCTTCCTAGCCCCTCTAGCTAAAGGTGCCATAGCTCACTCACACCTTGTTCCAGCCATTCTGTATGCATCCCCTCTACTCTCACATATGAACAAGACTGTCCTTAACAAGCACTCGATTTGCTACAACCACATTGCCAGGTTTGCCACTGGCTCGCCTTTTAGGACACATCATTGCATCAATCTAAATTAGCTTGGTTGGCTTGCAATACCCAGACTAATAAAGTATAACCAACTGATTATGGCCTATAGAATCCTTTATAATCCAGACAATACTCCTGCACTTAAATTAGTATCACCCCCTATAACAATCCTAGACCGCTTCGATCCTCTAACAATGTACTACTTCAAACTAGCAAGTTTAATAACACAGCTGGTGATTCTCTCTTTGCAAACCCTGTAAGTAGATCCTGGAACTCACTTCCAGCTGATATTACCCTAATGTCCACCTTAGGTCATTTGACAGTAGACTCAAACAACATTTGTCACATAACTGGCTATGTCAATGTATCAAGCCTGGCTAACTCGAATGTGTAACTTCTGTGAACCACTTTACTGTGTAATTTCAATTTAATCCTGGCTTGTGCTCAGGTCTAACATTAACATGTGGAACATGTTTGACTTGCTTACTTATGTAATCCCTGTAAATAATCTGTTTGTACTATGTAATGCTAGTATTCTGTAATGCTGTATCTGCTACCCTCGTAGCTTGTCTCCACGGGCCTCCCTTGGAAATGGACATGCATCCAGTTGGGCTATCCCAGTCAACAAATGTAGGATAAATAAATAAATCAATACAATATATTACAGTGACGACAACACCAGTCAGACATTGACACACACTGACAGCATGCTGAACACACTGGGGCATACGTGGGGACTCAGACTAGCAGCCTGCCTGGGCATCACACACCTCCACAGCTGGCACACAGGCATATGTTCCGTCGGAACAGAGCACATGCCACACATGGCACACACATCCCCTGTGCCACACACCCACAGCCTGTAGGGCTACACAACACACCTGCTACAGATGTGTCAGGTACCTGTCATGTGTGCTGCACTGGGGTCCCGCTCAACAGGCTGTATCTGGTGAAGGTCACAGTGATATGACTCAGGGGCACTATGGTCCACCACAGCACACATGCATACAGGTCAGACAGAGGCATGGACAGATATGACTCACTCATTGACCATGCCAGTGTGGCTGCCTGGGACATACCTCCCTGGACTACATGATAGGGAACATAGAATGGATCTCTCAGCATGTGGCACAGGCCAGTATGAGCCTGATGTTGGTTGCCAACATACCCTCAGCAGGTATTCTACCACTATATGTGGGAAGGCTGTTGTATGTCTACATTATGCTCAGTCTCCACTGTCATTCATAGGGTATCCACTGGCTGTCAACGTGTGCTTACATGCTAGGGAATCCACATTGATGTGCACGGGTCATCTTGCACGTGACACCCATGGCCCGATGTCTAATGGCAAGGCTCCTTGGTACACACATACTGCCGTATGCTGCACGACATGGTTTACATAGCGACCTCCGTGGGTATCACACAGGTTAGGACACTAACAGTGCTGCAACACAACAACAGCAGTGTACACCGAAGGATGCATGCACCAGACACTGCCCTCAGCATGGTGAACTGCAATGTCTGTGCAGTACCGGATGCATGATTCCTGGCTCACAGGTGTTACCCATCACTGACAGGTTATGCCCCATACCATGCCTATCATCCCCTACACATGTAACACACATGGATAGGGGGGTGGTATCCCAAGTTAACACAGATACACACACCTGCAGGTTGTTGGCACAGCACAAACCATCAGGGCCTACTCATGTGCAGCTGACAGTGTGTTGGACTGCCATCTGGTTCATAGCCTGGCACACACAACCCTCACATACACAGGAACACCACCTATCCTCCATAACAACACCGGCAATATGACAGTCCCATGAACTGTGTTTATAAGGCTGTACTGCATCCAGCCGAACATTGTGTGTGAGCATTACTGTAGCTACAACACTCTAGTTGAAGTGTTCACAGCATGTGGTCACTGAATTGCAGTGGAATGACATGTTATCACTACCACAACAGGTGGGAACATGCAGCACCTGTACATTGACTACATGTACACTATATGGCCCAGACCAGATGTGTATCCCCTGCTGTAGGTCTTTCACCATAGACACCCACACTGTATAGGGACATACCACGTGCGGACCGTGCACAGTAAGACACAGTCATATTGGTATACATTGCTAATACCATTTATCCACATGAAGCATGTGTCAGACATGGTAACTACTGCAGGTCACAGGTATTTATGTGTATGTGTCACACACATACATCATGTGTGCAATGCCATTGCTGGGTTAGGCAATGGCATGCATTGTTATGTACAAACACCCGCACAAGGTCATACTGTGTGACACAACCACACGTGACAGTTGTGGGTTACCAAAACATGCCTATCTGTACTCTGACAATGGTAATAGACACAGTAGCAGAGCACACTATTGGCATTACTAGCCAACTAGCCCTGTTTGGCTGTGCTGATAGTGTGGTGACATTCCCTGTGTTTACTGGGGGAGTATGCAGCATCTGGTGTATTGTAGTATTTGCCAAAAGGATTTGTTCCCTCACACTTGCATTTACACACACCCTCCTACCCCCACACACATGCACACTTGCCATTTGCAGGATTCATTCCCCTACCTACCTAAGTCATGACACGTGAGAGGGGCGCATTAGCAAAGCGCACTGTTCGGTTTACTAGATAGTTCCTCGTCTCTGGATATACTTATAGGGTGCTGACAACATCAGTACTTTGAAAGGGTAATGTGCATCAGGTAGTGTGATCATCTGATTGCCAAAACTGACATGTTTTTCATACAGAAATGCACACACACAAACTCCCCACATGCAAACACACACACATGTCATTTATAGGTTTCAAACTCCTACCTAACTACATTACGATACGCAGGGGTAACGCATTAGCAGAGCGCGCTATTCGCATTACTGGGAGGCTTCCCTTCTCCTGCTGTACTTATAGGGTGCTGACATCATCTGTGTTTAGAAAGGGGAGTGTGCATCCTGTATTGTGTTCTCCCAGTTGGCAAAAGGAACATTTCTCTCATACATATCTGCACGCACACAATGACCCCCCCCCTCCACACACACACACACACTTGGCATTTGCAGGATTCAAACCACTACCTAATTATGTTATGACACTTGAGACGGATGCATTAACAGAGCGCGCTATTCGCATTACTGGGAGGCTTCCCTTCTCCTGCTGTACTTATAGGGTGCTGACATCATCTGTGTTTAGAAAGGGGAGTGTGCATCCTGTATTGTGTTCTCCCAGTTGGCAAAAGGAACATTTCCCTCATACATATCTGCACACACACAATGACCCCCCCATCCACACACACACACTTGGCATTTGCAGGATTCAAACCACTATTTAACTATGTTATGACACTTGGGATGGATGCATTAGCAGAGCGCGCTATTCGCATTATTGGGAGGCTTCCCTTCTCCTGCTGTACTTATAGGGTGCTGACATCATCTGTGTTTAGAAAGGGGAGTGTGCATCCTGTATTGTGTTCTCCCAGTTGGCAAAAGGAACATTTCCCTCATACATATCTGCACACACACACAATGACCCCCCCATCCACACACACACACTTGGCATTTGCAGGATTCAAACCACTACCACACACACACACACACGCACACACTTGGCATTTGCAGGATTCAAACCACTACCTAACTATGTTATGACACTTGAGATGGATGCATTAGCAGAGCGCGCTATTCACATTACTGGGAGGCATTTCTTCTCCTGCTGTACTTATAGGGTGCTGACATCATCTGTGTTTAGAAAGGGGAGTGTGCATCCTGCATTGTGTTCTCCCAGTTGGCAAAAGGAACATTTCCCTCATACATATCTGCACACACACAATGACCCCCCCATCCACACACACACACACACACACACACTTGGCATTTGCAGGATTCAAACCACTACCTAACCATGTTATGACACTTGAGACGGATGCATTAGCAGAGCGCGCTATTCGCATTACTGGGAGGCTTCCCTTCTCCTGCTATACTTATAGGGTGCTGACATCATCTGTGTTTAGAAAGGGGAGTGTGCATCCTGTAGTGTGTTCTCCCAGTTGCCAAAAGGGACATTTCCCTCTCACAGCCTTTCACACACACAAAACCCACTCACCCACACACATACTGAGCATTTGCAGGATTCGAACCCCTACCTAACTATATTATGACACTTGAGGGCGACGCATTAGCAGAGCGCACTATCCGAATTACGGAGCGTTTGTTCTGCACCTGTAGTATTTCTAGGGTGCTGACATCTTCATTTCCACAGAGGTTTGTAGACGTCGTACTACCTGTCAGGTGGGGGATAGCATATATATGCATTTGCAGCCACCTACATCAGGGTCAGATATGCACATCGCACTGGCAGGTTATGTTCTATACCATGCTTTGGGACCACAGGACCTGTAACACACAACACAACCAGTCCAGCACACCACACCCACATCCAGGACACACACTTAGCTTCCCTGGGAACAGTGCCAGGATATGCAGGTATTCACATACACCATTCCAGTTGTTCACATCAGGTACAGGCATATTGTGTGTGAGAACTACTCTGGCCTCTACCACTTTACCCTACCGCCACTACAATTTGTGGGTCCATGTGCTATGGCAGAACCACACACCACAGCCACATGGGTTAATACATATTGCACCTGTCCATCTGCAATATGGGTACTCACTGTTCCACACCAGAGGTAGACCACCATTGGTGATACCTGCCCATGTCCACCTTTCCCTGGACATCCATATCTCATCTCCACCCCCAGGCAAGGTTGTCACTGCACACAAACTGTGTTTAGCACAAGCAGACTCTACACTTGTGTAGACTGGGGTGGATGACTTCAGAGGACCCATGCTGGAGGACTATACTGGCCACTCAGCATAATCCTTGACACTTGCATCCTATGAGCATGTGTACAGTTTGCATTGGTCATGCTATCCCACATATACCCATGACTGCTCCACAACAAGACACCTGTCAGCTGTACACCGGCCATATATGCGCCGTTCAACAGACAGAGCGACCTACTACATTGCAGAGCTGTAGCCCACAGAGGGAGGACATCTGTGGATGGTTCCAGCATGGCACTTCATTCACACATACTCATTACAACACAGTGTTGACAGTGGAATCGTCCAGAGAATGCAGGTAGGGTTCCCCTCAGTCTGTTATTGACGGACACCTACTGTCAGAGATCCTCAGCAACCCTCTCACAGCACACACCGACAACATGGCTGTGGCTTAGCACATTCAATCCCTGAGACCTCCATGGTGCCCCTGCTTGACAGAGGCACAGCTCACTAGCCTCACATGTCACCTTCTGTGACCTACTTTACAGTGGCACGGTAGCCTACTATCCTGGGGATGCAGATGCCAAGCACACTCTGGCTGAGCTGCCATTCCTGGGGCAAGAAGCCTAGTATTGACCTCTACACCCATATGTTCAATTGTCGGATGCACAATATTTGTTGTGCTGTTCTACTGTTTGCAGGTCTTTATTGCCATAGCATTCCCTGTTCCTATGACCAACTTGTGTATCTGTGGCAGATGTTTGCATATGACGGCGATCCACTATATCACTTATGTCTCTGTGGTCATTTACTGTGTGCACTGGGCTGATTGCTGTGTTGTGGTTGGTTCCTGGACTGACACGTACAAATACCAGATATGTGTGGCCAACTGCTACACGGAGATATGGCCTAAGTGTGTGAGCATGCCCAGTTCAGCCTTTCCATGGCATGTTGTCTGACATATGCCTCATTTATCAAAGTGTGCGAGCATGCCCAGTGTGAGCTTTCCATATGTTGTACTCTGAAGTCCAACACATATTTGGGTGTGTGTAACCTTCGACATTATCACACGTTTATGATTGTGTGCTGGGTGTCATGTTGTTTACTAACTGGCCAACTGCTTCGTGTCTGCCACAACAGGGATTATACTGTGCCTGCAGGAATTGCATGGGATACTTTGCAGACAGTTCTCAACATACATTCATAATGACCTAACACTGTAGTACCGTATAGTGTACTGGTTCGGTAGTTCACTGTAGTGGACAGTATCCTGGGCTTTAGTCCTATCACTGCTTGACATCTTCATAGTGAGCACGACAGACTGTGTAGGGGCCAGTTGTGCACATATGACCATGTTGCAATATGTTCAGATATGGACTACCTACACCAGGCCCGTCCAACATTGCTAGTGTATTCCACAACATGGGTGGACATTGGCAAACACTAGCAATGTTCCGTAGGCCATTTCTGATGGTAGTCACAGGGTGTGTTTGTCCTACGACACACATTCTAACTAGAGTTTGCCATTACATATGTCATGGTTGGTATACTGTGCCTCTGTCTACCTCTGACATAACAGTGATACCCAGGGTAGCCTACCATCTCCCATACACTCATCAGGATGCCTCTTGAGGGGTGTCGATATGTGGCACTCTGGCTGACCTGTACCAGGAGTTTACTGAAGTGTGGGGGTGCCTTCTGTGTTATGGATAATTCTGTACAGCTTGTCCTATGTATGTCAGTGCTGGGGTTCAGGTCTCTCATGTGCATAGCTCACTGCCATTCAGATTGTGCAAGGTGCAACATGATCATTCATTCCAGGTTGGACAAGGCATCATACATCAGGCACAGCTTTCCTGTAGCCGGGAAGGATGGCAGTGTGTGGGGCTGCAGTTTGTTTACTCAGGCAACACATGGCATCTGTTCAGGCTCTTTGCTACCCCTGGTGGGGTACTGTTGTGGACTTTACAGTTGTTGGAGGTGTCTGCTGTGGTATATCCCACAGGGGCTATTGTAGTCAGTTGTGATGCTGTTGGAGGATGGCTGCAGAGCCAGAGCGAGTTCCCCTTATCTACATCTGCCAGCCTTCATGTTTGGGTGGGTATATGGTACATGTTTCTGCGAACACTATGGACATATGTTTGTCCAGTGCAGGTTATTTATCACCTTTTGTACCCAGGTCTCACATTACATGTTAGGTGCCTCATGGGTTAACACCTGTGTGGTAATTTGTGGGTACTTACTGTATATCCACAGTGGTTGTCTATACACAGTTCTGCGATTAGCTTGCTGACATGGCTATGGCTACAGTTGTCTGTTTGTAGGTGGCTCTTTTGTGGGTTGCTTGTGTCAGCTGGGGGTCGGATACGGTGGGCTGTTTGTACTCCTCTGCATACATGCTCAGTCACAGTCCTTCCATGTTGGCCTATACCTATGGGACATGTATACAGAACGGGGGTGGGGGGGGCAAAACCAGGCCTTGTGGGATGCCACTCATATCCGCTTTGTAGTCTGGCATGGATGCAGCATGTCTGACCATGTCAGTTCTGTCCTTGGTCTGCTTTGCAACCCCTCTACTGACATAGGGGTGTATATTTAAGCTGGTGAACATATCCATACTGAACACGTACGGTATGGTCTAGAAGCATGTGCACGGTCCAGCTACGCTGTGCGGACCACATAGCCCTCATCACTGACCTTAATGACTGCTTCAAATGGGTCAGACATGTTTAGGGGCCGGTTCTGCAGTTACAACAGCCACAGTGTGTTGGGTCCAGTATCAGTAGGTCCACATTAGCCTTCTGTCTGCGGTACATACTGATCCTTTCCATAGCTGTGCAGAACAAGCTTGTCAGGATACTGGGGTGTTAGTTTGGAGTATCCATTCAGGCAACCCCTTTGTTGTGATGGACCACTGTTGTTGTACACTGCTCTTTGGGTACATACCCTGTGGTAAGGCTGACATTGGCCAGTAGTGTGATTTTGCATTCCATTACTCTTGGGGTCCATGTTGGCCTCAGCACAGGACACCGTCACATACCTTTGCTGCTGTGTGTTCTGCTTTGCAGATGATGGCTGTTACCTCAGCATTTTCAATGTCAGGGGACCATCTGCTGGGATAGGTATTTTGCACTCGGGGGGTGCACTGCACCTGACAGGTTGTATGTTAGCAATATGTGTGTGTGTTTGGTATGTTGTTTGTAATATCTGTGTGATTCGGAGCATATCTGTGGATGCCCAACATGGTTCCTACCATCAGTTGGGTAAGCCTTGTGATTATCCTTAGTGTTCTGTACGTGTTGTATCTTCATAGGTTCATGGGTTCATAGTAGGCTAGACACCCTAGGCCATTGGTAAGCCTAGCTAGAGTGTGTGTGTCTTTCGCCACCCCTTGCTATGTTCACTTATGGCCATTTATGAGGTTCTTCACTGTGCCTCTGTCTGGTCGTGACACAGTGGGGACCCCCAGTATACATGTACGGTCATCCATCCACTTGTCAATATTCCTGTTGAGGGGTGTCAGTGAGGGGTCTGCCTACCATGGATTGGGATCCTGTTTCTGGGTGTGGGGAGCCTATGGG
Source organism: Protopterus annectens (assembly GCF_019279795.1). Lineage (NCBI taxonomy): Eukaryota > Metazoa > Chordata > Ceratodontiformes > Protopteridae > Protopterus > Protopterus annectens. The sequence goes on from NC_056730.1 coordinate 337,763,927, forward strand.
TTATGTATCTGTCCCTCCAGCACATCTTATTTCATTATGTGTTGAGGTTGACATCTGTGACTCTCACAGCTCCAATGGCTTTGATTTCCTGTGGTGTAGCATGTCCATTACTCCTGTGTTGTACATGGCCTGGTACAACAGACATACAATGCCTCTGTGTAGGCAGTGTGTGACTGCAGTCAGCTGGGGTGTCTACAGCCAGGCAGCATATGACATATATTTCGCACACTTTATCCTGTTGGTGGGGTAATTATGAGGTCTTCCAAACCGCTGCAGGTGTCACGTATGGTACATCCCAAATGAGTCATTGTACTAGATTATGGGTCTGATAAGGGGACAGTACAGCGGCACAGTGACCCCTGTTGATGTTGGTGTGAATCCTTTCATGATACGGTGTCCAGTATCAACGGTCTTCATAGCCACATTGGCATTGTGGCTGTCACATGACAGATTAATGTCGACCTGTGTCCCTAGGTCCCTGATGGCTCCTTGCATACATAATGGTTTGACACCTATGTGGTACTTTGTGTACCTTGTCTGGTATTTGGTGGGACATCCATACTGTCCAGTGTCTTCGGATGTCTGGGTGGGGTTCTTGTGTGTGACAGTGTGGTCTGTCGCATGCTACAGACTGTACAGCAGTTTTGACTACAGTTATGTGCACATGGGTGGTGTCCGCTGCTTTGTGCATTGTCAGTTACCTGGCTATATGGGTGTCTGTGCTGCATATGGATACTCCCCCTCCTTTGATGTCTTGGTGCAGGTGTTGGGGCCATAACACATGGTATGTGGTATAACCTAGTAGTGCTGGTGTGGTATCACTAGGCCTGCAGCAGGCTTCTGTCACTGGACAGGCATCAATGTTCTCCATAATGGGAAGTGCCTCAGGGGCATGCATATTGCAGTTTACACATCTGGCATTGGGCAGCATTACCCTTATGTTTCCTACCACTTATGTTTTCTAGGGTGGTGGGTAGTCTTTTTGGCCTTGCCCACATACGGCTCTATGGAGGCGGCAAAGGCCTTATCCAGTATCCAGACGCACACAGGTAACAGCTGACAGCCACCCCTGTAACAGCAGCATGGCTTGTCATGCTTGAAATCTCAAGCGGACACACATTACACCCTCTTGGACTGACAGCTGTAACTGTGCCAGCTGTTAAACATGAGCATTCTGTGTTTGTACTGTGGCATCATTCTTGGTGAGGGTTGGATGCTGCACACAGTCAGTGTCATCCCGCCCTGGGGTACATACTCAGAGGGACCATACATGTCTCATTTGTTGTTGACCAGGGAGGTACATCTCAGGTAATTCACCCCAACATGGACATTGAGTGCATCATATTCCTGCTTGCTTTGGGGTGACCTGCGTACTTGTGTTACGTGGCATTTTGTGGCTACCTACAAGCAGCTTACTCTACCCTTTCCCTTGTTCAGTCTGGTGAGTGGGACAGCTGTGTTTCTGCCTATACAGACACCTATTACGACTGTATCAGGCATTTGTTTCTCCTTCGGGCCTGTGACTGTTTGGCACACCAGCTTTGCGTACTATTTGATGCATGTGCTATGTTTGAAGGTTGTGGTTGCTTGTGATCTACTTTGGAGGTGTCTGTTGGTGTGGTGTGTTTGTAATTGAGGCCTCCGGGAATATTTGTCTGTGTTTATGTGTTTGGGTTACAGTTGTGGTAGGTCTATGTGGGACTGGGTTCGTGGTGTATGTGGTTACCTTCTCCTCCTGACTAGTGTTGACAGTACTGGCTTGTTGGAGCTCAACCTCTGCTTTGGATACATGGATGCATCTATCACATATGTTTGTATTTATTCGGGGGTGTTGTGGTTGTCTGTGTACTTGGTACTGGCATCACATTGCCTCTGGATTCATAGGTTCTACTTGTTGTGGCTGGACTTAGTGGATTGTATGTGTGGACATATGTTGTTGCCATACTACTGGTTAGTGATTACTTCCCTTTTTATGTTTGCTCTATCATGTGGTATCTTCCTCATTCTCTTGCATGGTTTGGTAATGGCTGGAGCCCAGCATGCCAGATGTCTGCGTGTATGGCATTGTGTATTGTTGTTATTTGTGATTGCATACTCCAAGCATTCCTGGCTGTGTTCATGGAATGCCTGTATAACATGTTCTGTGGTGTGTCCCATGTTCTGCACTTGCACAGGGCCTTTTGTGGATTCAACATCGGTTTTGAGGGCTGCAACCTAGACTTTACACATGTTTTTCACTGTGGTATTCTGGCCAGGGACTGGGGTCGGGTGTGTATTTCCAGTGTGCTTACTCTATGGTCTTGTGTTACCAGTGAGGGGTACACTTCTCATCTTGCCATCCAGTACACATGTTGCTGATTATCACATCCAGTATGCATACCCCTCTTGTGGGGGTAGTACATTGTTCCTGGGCAGTTTGGTTTATGGAATCTGGGTAATTTTCCCCTACTGTGTTGGTGCTAGTACGATTCTACCGGTGTATGTCTGGGTATTTTCAGTCGAGCAATATAATGTGGTTTGGGGGGCTTGATATATTCATGTATTCCGACATAGGCCAGGTGATGTTCCTGGTATTAGGACAGTGGTCTGCAGCAGGCTATCTACTGTGAGGCAGTTTTAGCCATTGGTATTTGACCATGGCTATTCCATGCTGCTTCTTGTTGTGGTACCAACATGGGGGTGTGGTTATCCTTGCCATTTCTTGCTAGTCACCCTCCTTTTGTAGCTTGTTCCATGTTTTGCGGCTGTACAGCACAGTATGAGGTGTGACCTGGTAGTGCTAGGGTGCTGCTGTGAGCCTTGCCCAGTTCTCTATTACAGGACTGGTATCTACATTCTCCTTACTGTGTGCGTTTACACTGCACACATCTTGCTGTTTGTACATCTGTCATGGGGTAGTATTACATCTAGGTTCCTATCCCTTGTAGAACCTATGAGGTTGGGTGTGTGTTTTTCGACTTACCTATTCAGGGCATGTTGTGGGTACTGACAGCCTTTGCCAGTATCCATGGGGCATGGCATGCTAGGTGCATGCCACCCCTAGCAGGTGGTGCATCATGTCGGACTCCGCATATCTTCCCAGCCTGTGACACATTGGCTCCCCTTTGACTGACTGCATTACTTCAGCCGATTATTGTACTTGATCTTCTTGTCTTCATAGTGTGGCATCATACTTGGTGAGGGTGAGATGTTAGGCAGGGTCTTCATGTTTGCATATACTAGATGATGTTACATTGCTTGACACATGGCAATCATGCCTCAGGTGGTGCTGCAGGGCTGCATCTGTCGGATGCACATACTACACTCCCTGTACGTTTGAGAGCAGGTTGTGTCATGTTAGGCGTCCCTGTTACTATATGAGTGAGTCAGAGAGGGGTATCATTCCCAGGGTTACTACTGTGCCAGTGTATGTGCTATGCGTTGCCTCTTTGCCAAGGCCAGGGCATACTGGGCACGCCTCCTTCTGCCTACTGGGGCAGGCTCAGGTTGTTCCTCCTCCGAGTCACGCTCTGCTTGTGATGGCCTTGGCAATGGTGGGGGGGCTGTTTGGCCCGGCCCTATGCTGGTCCTGCTGCAGCTGTTTTTGCAAGATCATATTATGTAGCACAGCGCATACCATGACAATTTGGGTACATGTAGTTGGTGTGTACTGCAAGGCTCCACCAGATGTGTCCAGACACCGGAACTGTGACTTGAGCAGCCCAAACACACGCTCTATCACATTACGTGTTTGTGCGTGTGCCTCATTATGGCGTTCCTGTTCAGGTGTGTGTGCATTTCTGATGGGTGTCATCAGCCACGGCTCCAGTGCATAACCTGCATCCCCCACTAGGTGTCCGTGTGGGATGTCCCCATTGGCAAATGTCTGGTACAGCTGTGTCAAATGCCAGATGTGGGAATCGTGATAACTCCCAGGGCAGCCAGCACACACATTCATTATTATGCCCTGGGCATCACACATGACCTGGCAGTTGATGGAGGGGAAGACCTTGCGGTTAATGTAGGCCCTACCCCGCTCACCTGCTGGTGCTTTGATGCGTATGTGCGTGCAGTCTATAGCACCCAGTACCTCAGGGTATTCTGCTATTTGCTGGAAGAGATGCATATTGCTGGCCAATACCTCACGGGCATTGGGGAAATATACATGATCACCAACATGTGCTGACATGGCATCCAGGAACTGATGTAGTACCCTGGAGGCTGATGCCTGTGATATCCCCATCATATCGCCAGTTGGTCTCTGGAAGGTACCTGTTGCTAGTATTCTTAGGCCAACACATACCTTGGTTTCCACTGGGATGGGTTCCCCTCTGTTGGTTCTGTGTGTGAGGCATGGCCTGCACAGCTCAACAATCTGCTGCAGGAGCTCTCTGTCCACTCTATAGCGCTCTACTATCTCCAGCTCATGTAACCCGTGGTAGATGACCCTAGGCCTGTACACTCTTCTCTGTCTCCTCACTGTGGGTTGTCTGGCACCATCTGCATTGTCACCACCCTCAGCAAGTCGCCTATGTCTCATTATGACAGCTATGGCAGCCCCTAACATTTCTGCTCTGAGTTCAGCTTTTTCAGTTTTCACTTCTATTAGCTTACTCCTGTCTTGCAGTGTCTCTTAATGGAAATCCTGCACTACTGTTTGCAGAGTTTTAAGTGCTGGGCTGGGCTACTATTCTGCCTGTGTAATTGCCTGCTTCTAATTGTTTTCACCTGCTAGCTTCAGCAGTTATCCCTGCTAGCTTCCTATTAATTGTGTTGCTTCCTTTTTCCTCTCTGTTTCCTCAGGGGGGAGCAACTTGCATACTATCTGAAACACGCTCACAGTGGCTTACACACGCGCACACGTGTTTACACGGTTAAGAATCTACTTATTCGGGTTTAAACGCATGTACACCCGCGCAAACACCGTTACACGTCTACCAACAGCCTCCAACATACTCAGACTGCCTTACACGCGTGCACGCCCATGCAAACAGTGTTACACATCTCCCAACACGCTCCCACATGCTCACACTGCCTTACACGCACGCACACTGCCTTACTCGTGCTTCATGGCGCGCACACGTGCGCATGCACGGCCAGCAAGAAACTTTGGTGTAGGTAACAGTGTACACCTTCCATTTCTTGACTTTCCATGACTTATCTAGTGGCACTCCTCTTTCCATGATCTGTGCCTGTCATCTGTCATGTTACACTGACCTCCAATGAACTGCATTTCTTTCTACCATTCCCCCCTGTGATGTCACCTATCTCCTACTCTATTCCTCCCCCTTTTGTATCTCTTACACTACTCAGACTGTGCTCATTTGCTATGTGACTGTGAGATTCAGTATCCTAACCCTCATTTACATGAGATTGCCTACTAATGCTTAGTTACATGTCTTAGACTCTGCTTCCCCCCTTAGCAACCACTACACGGTGGCCATGTTGGTTTTGGTCTGCTGGTCCCTGCATTGTCATTCCATGTATTGCATGAAACCCACATTTGTGGGTTTATAACCTTCTTTTTTATGGTTTAATACAGCGCAGCCCGTTTGCGCGGGGCTGCGCTGGGTTTAAACATCGGCGATTGCAGAAAAAAAAAAACATATTTTTAATATTTTTAAATCGGGTTATCTTGCCAATGGCCACATATTTGGCCATTGGCATGCTGCCTGTATCATATGCATCCTTTTTTTGGAGCTGACATCGCTCCGTTGTGGATTTTGCAGAAATGTACTCAGTTGTCAACTGAGTACATTTCTGCAGCTAAAACGTCTCCTACATGGACTGCTTTCTGCTTCGTGGATCGCTAATATACCTCATTTGCATACCTTTCGGATGCAAGTGAGGTATTTAGCATGTCCACGCCCAGTCCGTGTAAGAGACGTTTTAGCTGGTCTCTTACACGGAGTTTAGGGCTGTTCCTGGATCGCGAGGCTTGCATGGAGTGTTGCACGTCTCTTGCACTCCGTGCAAGCCTTCGTGAATCCTGCCCACTGTGTTTACTGTGACTTATAAAATTCAGTTTTAGACCTAGAAACTAAAGAATACTACCACAATAAAATAGTTTTTGCTGAAGGGTTGTCATTTATACTTCTTTCATAACCCCAATGGTTCCAGAGATATGAACATTTGTTTGAAATGTGAGGATAATTTGATTCTGTAAAAAGACTTAGGCTCTGCCCATTGTTAGTTACAGTGCAAAATTCCTGAGCTTCATTGGAGTGAATGATTTAAGAAGCATCCTGGAATGTTGTTGGGACCCATGGAGGCTGTGTTTTTCACTTTAGCGAGTGCAGAAGGGCCTGTTCCCTCATAATAACCAGTAGGAAGATGGTTGCAGTATTTCTTTAGATGTGGTAGGAGATGATGGAGGGGGGATTTTGAACTGAACTTGTCAGCCAGCAGGTTTTGCACAGTTTCAGTCTGGATGTAAGTGCTGCCATTCATCATTAACTCAGCACATTGCTGATCATTTCCCCTGAGGTTGCAAACATAATTAAAAAAAGCCGTATGGTTATCTTTAACCTTGGAGGCTATCTTTGCCTTCTAGTTTGCTTTGGCAGATTTGACCGTAGGTTCATAGGTTCATAGGTAGGTACTAGGCTATCAGCCCAAGGGCCTACATAAGCCTCGCCAGCAAGGTTCCATAGCTTATGCCACCCAATAAAGATATTTTCCTGTGCCACTGTCCAGCAGAGACACAGAAGTAAGAAGGGTGTATTTCCTATTTCCCATCCACTCATCAAGATTTTTCTTGAAGAGTGCTAATGAAGAACTTTTCTTGACATAGATGGGTAGGTTATTCCAGAGTATAGGAAGTCTCTGGGACAGGAATCTATCCCTCCAGCATGTCCTGTTTACTGTGGTGACAAGGTTTAGGTCCCTAGAGCATGTAGCTCAGAGGGATTGGGATTTCTTTAGGTGTAGCATGTCCAACAGCTCTGGGTTTGACAGAGCTTTATATGTTAGCAGAGATCACCTCGGAGTAGGCGATATGCTACAGAGTAAAGCTGGAGTTTTTTGAGGCGGTCAGTGTGGCGCATTTGTTTGAGGCCAGTAATCCTCTTTGTGAGGTACTTCTGTGGCCTTTCCAGCTACTGCAGATGTCTTGTGAGGTACATTCCAAAAGGGGACATTGTACGCTATAATGGGTCTAATGAGTGATGAGTAGAGGGGAACAATAACCTCTTTTTTCCTGGATGAGAACCCTTTTATGATGAGGTGTGCCATGTAGAAGGACTTCCTGACTACTGTGGAGATGTGACTTTCAAAGGAGAGACTACTGTCCACCTGGGTCCCAAGGTCTCTTATCATGCATTCGGTGTTAAGTAGATTGCTGCCTATGTGGTAGTTCCTGGGTACAGAGTTTTTACCAAAGGGGATGACACTGCCCTTTTTGGCATTGAGCTTGAGGCCATGGCTCTGACACCAGGCATCTGTCTCAGTGAGGCCATTCTGTAGGATGTCCACATCATTTGGGGACTTGACTATGGCTCCTAGTTTGCAGTCATCTGCGAACTTCGTTAGCCAGAGGCCTTCTGTGTTAGCCTGTACTTCAGGGAAGTAGATACCAAACAGGAGAGGTCCCAGGACGGAACCCTGTGGTACTCCACTTGTCACTGCTTTGAGGTCAGATTTGGAGTCTGCAACTTTTACAGTGTGGGTTCTGTCAGTGAGCCAGTTGGCAACCCATCTTGTGATGTAGGGATTTATACCTAGTTTAGTGAGTTTAACTATAATTCCAGAATGGGGGTTAGTGTTGAAAGCCTTGGTGAGGTCAAGATTGGCTGTGTGAACCACCTTACCCTCATCCATGGCTTTGGTGACTGCCTCAAAGAAGTTGATCAGGTTCAGGAGGCATGATCTGCCTTTCACAAACCTGAACTGGGTGGGATCCAGAGTTTGGACCTGTTCTCTAATTTGTTCTTTAGACTGGTGGGTGTCTTTTTGCACTGTTTTGTTTGTTCCTTCCTGGCTTTGGAAAGAATGTTTTTCCTTTTGTTGAATAAGCTGTTTACGCTAGGGGTCCACCAGACTGGTTTATATTTTGCTAGTAATAATAGATTTAACTCAGACAGGTACTGCCTCCTCCATGCAGCAATGAATGCAGTTGTACAGTGCTTTTGTGTACAGCATACAGAAGACTTCAGTGTCATCCAGGTTTGGAGGGGCATGAAAGTTTAATAAGCTGTCGATTAGTTTGAGATAATTAACCTAGCAAAGTTTTTAACAGGTTTGGAGTTTGATGGGGGTTTTAATACTAAATTAGATCATTTTGTGATCAGATCTTGCCAGAGAGGAGTTAATGCAAACGAGGGAGCAGCAGCCCCCTATAGTCATGAGTACCAGGTGTAGGATATTTGCACCTCTAGTTGAGGAACTAACTAGTTGTGCCAGGGTGTTTGTGTTGATGAAGTCCAAAAACCTCTGTGTAAGTAAGTAATGGGTCATATACATCTCCCAGTTTATTAAGGGTAACTAAAGTCACCCATAAACATGGTGTTAGGCTGAATGTTAAAAGATTCCAGTAGGCTTAGGTAGGCAGTATGGTTTTCCAGACTCATGTTAGGGCATCTGTAGTATATGATAGATGGTCGCATATATGGTGAATTGGGTATGGAGTAGTTCAAGTGAGTCATGTTATTGCTCCAGTCTAGCAGAGTACCTGTCCTTTATGAAAACTGAGATATTACCTCCCTTGTTTTATCCCGAGCTGAGGGGGATCAAAATGTATAAAAGGCACTATAGCCTTTGATCACTGGGGTGCTCTCCATGGTTCTAAACCATGTTTCATGATTGCACGTATGTCTGCTTTCTCCAGTGTGAGGAATGCTTCCAGGAAGTGCAGCTTTTTATTTAAACTCCTAGCATTTTGCAGCAGCAGCTTTAGGAGGTTATGAGTGAGTTTATGTATTTATTTTTTTATGCTGAAGAGTTTAACAACTTGGTACAGCCTATGAAAAGCACTATGGGGATAAAGTGTTTGCTATTATATGGAATCTAAGTGATGAGAAGTACAAACCATCACTGGCAAAGCATCATGGTTTGTAGATCATGTTTCTCCAGGCTGACAGATATTGTATTCCCTTCTTGTGACACCAGAAACTAAGCCATTTGTTGAAGTCAATCCTTTTTGCTGGTACTGTAGCATCATCATTGGTGATATTGGGATGCTATGCAAGGCCAGATTCATACCCACCTCGGACACATATTCAGAGAACTCCATCATATCTTTCTTCATATAGTCTAGGGAAACACATCTTAGGTCATTTATGGACTGTTACCATGTCATAATGGCATTTGTGGTTTAAAGACCTAGGTGCATGCATGATCTGGTGGATCCTGGCTCCAGACAGACAGTTCACTGTGATCTTCTCCTTCTTTAGCCTGGTAAGGGGGGCATCAGTATGCCTTGCAATGGAATCTCCATTAACTAAAATGTTTGGTTGTGTGATATGTTGTCTTATGGGTTTGGAAGCAGGGCTACTATGATTTTCAGAGTTATGTGTTATGTGAGACACTGTCTTCTTTAAGTGTGTGTGTGTGGCAACTGACAGATGCTTTTAATATCCCTTAAAAGCATCTGTCTTCTTTACGTGTGTGTGTGTGGGGGGGGCACTGACAGATGCTTTTAAAGGGTTGTGGAGGTTTGGGTAGATTACACATGAGTACCTCCACATATGTGAGTCTATGTGTTTGTTCCTTAGTCTTGGTAGTGGGTGTTTTGGGTGTAAAATTGACAACCTGGTTTGTATTTTTCATGTGTGCATGTGAGAGATTTGCCTGCAATGACATTGTGTAGCTACATCTCTCACATACTGTGTGTCTGTACTAAAATTAAGTGGTTGTCAGTGAATATGAAGCAATTACTACACTGCCTTAAGATGTCCATATCCACTAGGCCACAAACAGCGATAGCAGGGATGTGCCTACTCATTATACCAGATCCTTAGTAGATAGGAAGGAGTAGGAGTGAGTCACTTAAATGTCTAAGTGAGAGTGTTTAGTAGTATACTATAAGATGACCTGCAGTTGTGTTGTCTTCTGTGCAAACGTATAGCTAGCTCTTTGAGCAACTATGAACAGTGGGTGTCTATGGAGAGCATTTCCTATAGAGGATTTTGCATATATACAAGGCATGGGTATATCAGCTTTGTAAGTTCGTAGATGGTTTTAGATGCAGTCCAAGGGTCTTGTAGTAACAGGCATATAAGCCAGGCACAGGTAAGCTCTGAATAAATGAGCACATACTCACAGAAATGTAAGGCATTTACTCCATCAGGATGAAAGACTTTTACAAAGTTAAGCTCACAAAACAATCAGATAGACACACAATAAGCCTTTCACCAGCAGTTCCCAACTTGAATGGGTTGAATCAGCACTCTGCTCCCACCAGAGTGCAGAACAAAACCATCTGAATGTAAAATGAACTGGTTTTGAACTAAAGTGCAGTATCAGATGCTTTACAACTAAGTGCAGAACTCCTGCAATATCAGGAATCCTAGGAAATAAGTTCACCAGCCCTGGGAAATGTTCCCAAATACAGAAAAATGTGCACAAATGCAGGAAAACTTCTAAAAACACAGAAAAATGTTGCAAAACTTAAAAATGCTGTGACACCCTTGAGAACTTTGACAAACTCATAACAGCTTTTTCAGTATCAGAGGAGATTAGCAGATATCAGGATACTGATAAAAAAACCTCGGACCAGTACAGTAGCAAACATATGGCATTTCTTTAACAAGTACAGACTGAAAAACTGTGATAAATTCAAACAAATCAATAAATGCATCACACAACTGTTACTTAGCACTAAGATAGAGGAAGTGCAAAAAATGCTTATATCAGCTTTGTAGGTCCACAGATGGCTTTAGATGGAATCCAAGGGTCATTCAACAATAGTTGTCAAGCCAGGCACAGAGAAGCTCTGAATAAATGAGCATAGACTCATACAAATGTAAGGCATTTATGCCAGCAGGATGGAAGACTTTTACAAGTTAAGCCCATAGGCCAATCAGATAAACACACAATAAGCCTTCCACCAGCAGTTACCAACTTGGATGGGTTGAATCAGCACTCTGCTCCCACCAGACTGATTTTGAGCTTAAGTGCTAAAACTAATGCTTTACAACAAAAGGCAGAACACCTGCAGTATCAGTAATCCTTGGAAATAGGTTGACAAACCCTGAGAAATGTTCTCAAAAACAGAAACATGTAAACAAGTGTAGGAAACCATCTACAAACACAGAAAAACTTTATAAAACTTAGAAGTATTTTGGCAAACCCAGGAAAACTTTGGCAAACTCAGAACACCTTCTGTAGTATCAGAGGAGGTTAATACATATCAAGATACTATTAATTTGACCTAAAGGCAGTACAAGAAGATGGCATTTCTTTAACAAGTGCAGGCTAAAAAAACAGTATACATTCAAAAAAAATGTAGCACAGAGCTGTTAAATAGCAGTAAGGCAGACCAGGTGCAAAAAATACTGATATCAGCTTTGTAGGTCCACAGATGGCTTTAGATGCAATTCAGGGGTCTTGTAATCACAGGTGTCTAAGCCAGGCACACGGAAGCTCTGAATAAATGAGCACAGGCTCACACAAATGTAAGACTTTTATGCCAGCAGGTAAGACGTTTGCACAGTTAAGCCCTTGGGCCAATCAGATAAACACATGATAAGCCTTCTACCAGCAGTTTCCAACTTGGATGTCTTGAATCAGCCCTCTGCTCCTACCAGACTGTGGATTAAGACCCTTTTAATGCAAAATAAACTTATTTTGAGTTCAAGTACAGTAACAAATGCTTTACAACAAAAAGCAGAACTCCTGCAGTATCAAGAATCCTTGAAAATAAGTTCACAAATCCTGAGAAATGTTCTCAGTACAGAAAAAAATGTACACACATGTAGGAAACTTCTACAAACACAGAAAAAACTTTGCAAAACTTAGAAATATTTTGGCAAACTCAGAACAGGTTTGTTACCTGATGATAGAGAAATGGTTTTGTGATGGAGAATGCAGTTCTTCAGTGAGGGAATGGCTCTGTGATGGGCTTTATGATGAGAGAGAGAGACTTAGTTCTGTAATGAGAGAAATGGTACTGTGATTATAGATATGGTTCTATAAAGAGTAAGGGATGGTTCTGCAATGAGAATGATGAGATGAGAACAGTGGTTGTTGAAATGGTTTTGAGAGTAGTGAATTGTTTCAGTTATGAGATAAATGGTTTTGTGATGAGATAGATGGTTCTATGATGAGGGAGAAATGGTACAGAAATAAGCGAGAGATAATTCTTTGATAGAAATGGTTCTGCAGTGAGAGAGAAATAGTTCTGTCATGTGAAAAAATGTTTCTATAATGAGAGAAAAGTGGTACTGAGATGAGAGGGATGCTTCTAGGTGAAAGAGGAATGGTTCTGTGATGACAGCAATTGTTCTGACATTATAAAATTAGATTTGTATAAGAAAATGTTTCTATGATGACAGAGATCGTTCTGTGATGAAATAAGCAGTTCCCTGATTAGTAAGAATTGATTCAGTGATGAGATAGCTAGTAATGGGATATGTTCATAGGATCACAAGTTCATACTAGGCTAATGAATACCAGGGTCTTTAAAAACCTAGCTGTGTAAACCAACCCAGCTTTGTCCCTGAATACCTTTTACACCGACTGTATATGGTGGGTAAGGAGGTAGCTAATAGTTATGTAGGGGGTATATTTGTTGGGAATTAATTTACTTACTGTTGACTTCTGTCCATCAGAGACATAGGGGCCAGAAAAGGGGTGAATTTGTGATTTCCCATCCAGTGATCAAAGTTTTGTTTGAATAGGATCAGGGATAAACTCTGCTTCAAGTGGGTGGGGAGTGTATCCCTTGATACATATATCAGTCTCTTCAGTGTGTTCTGCTTATGTTGCAGGCAAAATACAGGTCCTCAGATCTAGTGTTTCTGGTGCTTTCTTTTGCAGATGTGCAAGAGATCCATCATCACTGGATCTGAGGCTGCCTTATATGCCAGTCATAGATCACCTGTCAGTAACCTGAAGGAGACTGAGTACAGAGGTAGGGCCTTAAGGCAATCTGTGTAGGACAGGGTATTCATACCCTGGACTCTCTTCATGAGGAACCTTTGAGGACATTCCACCTCTTGGAAGTGCCTAGTTAGATGCTTGTCAAAGGAGGCATTGCATTCAATAATGGGTCTGATAAGGGCTAAGTACAGTGATACTATAACTTCCTTGGACTTGGGTGCCATCCCCTTGCTTATGAGCTAGTCAACATAGAATGATGTATGTACAATTTTGGCTATATATTTGTTGAAAGACAGATTACTGTCTACATATGTCCCCAGATCCCAAACTAATGGGTCAACTCTTAATGGTGTTTTATTGATGAAATAATTAGCTTGGGAGGGCAATTTGCCAAAGAAGCACTATAATGCATTTGTTCATGTTGAGTTTTAATCCATGACTATGGTACCAGTCATTTGTTTGTGTTAGACTCTCTTATAGGATGCTGATGTCATAGGGGAAATCTGGGATTGCTCCCAATTTACAGTCGTCTGCAAAGCTAGTGAGCTAGTTTCCTTTGACATTAGCCTCAATTTCTGAGAAGTATATGCCAAATGGGAGTGGGTCCAACATGGACCGCTGGACCACTCCAATGGTGAATGATCTTCAGGTGGTGGTGGTCTCACCAATATTGACTTCTTGCATCTTATCTGTGAGCCAGTCAGCCAGCAACCCAGTGAGTTTTATTTAATTTCTGCCTAAATATTTAAGTTGCACTTATAGTGACCTGTGCGATGATACTTCTTTACATATTTTTGATTTTTTCTGAGACTGAATTTTTTAGTTTGTTCTGGGACCTTAGATTTGTAACTTAATGTGCAGTTGTAGGAAGATTGTGTTTCTCCATTATACTGTACTTCTAGCTCCACAAGTACAATTAATTCTAAAAGCAAGCCATTTGTATTTTAAAGCCTGATGGACCTTAGTCTTAGAGTATCTTTCACAGCTGTGGCAAAACCTCTGACTACTGCTATATCTTAGCCTTACTTAGTCATTTATTACTACATTTTTCCATAAGCAGGGTTATTGGTAAATTTCTGCATAGTCTGGTGCTTAAACTGTAGTAGAATTCAGTAGTGAGAGTATTTTTTTCTGCTGCAGAATTTCTGCTTCAGTGCATTTACAGTTTTTGATATTTCAGTTTTGATCCTACAGTTTTATATTCTGTTCATCATTTTCCTGCTTAAAGTTGCATTCTAGTGCCTTTCTGTTCCACTGTTCTTTGGGTCTCCCTCATCCCCCACTGAGACATTAAGCTAAAGTTTCTGAAAGGGCTCCAATATTGACTTTGATCCCTCCGTGGCTAGACTGTTTTTTCCTTGATTTTTTTTCTGAAAGAACTCCAATATTGGCTTTATTTGATTGGATCCTTCTCTGACTAGCCTGCTTCTTCCTTGATTTTTTTCTGAAAGAACTCCAATATTGGTTTTATTTTATTAGACCTCCTGTCTACCTTGCTTATTCCCTGATATTTTCCCAGCCCTCCCACTTTTTCCTGTTGTGAATTTATAAGGCTGTGCCTCTGGCCTCTGCTCCTTATGGCAATCTGATTTCCCAAGTGTCTCTTTCCCTGACCATCAGGGCCTTTATAAGCTAGCCATGCATTCCAACCCAAATTCATCCCTGTGTATCATAGGTGTTTATTAAAAAGGGATATGTTAGCTAGGAAGTTTCTAGAGGTTATGTGGGAGCATGTTAGCTTGGGCATTACTGTCTGCCTCTATCTATTAGATATATGAGGGCCAGCCCTGGGATCAATTCTGATTTCCCATCCTTTGGTCAAGGTTACCCTTAAATAAGGTTAGGGATGGACTCTGCCTCAATTGGATGGCTAACCTGTTCCAAAGTATTAGGATCCTCTGAGACACATTTATGTCTTGCCAACATATCTTATTTATGTCACAAGCAAAATTTAAATCCTTGAATCAGTTGCTCTGATGCTGTTCATTTTGCATATGTGCAAAAGGTCCATCAGAGCTGGATCAGAGGATGTCTTGTATTCCAGGCATAGATTGCTTCTCAGTAACCTGCAGGAGAAAGCATAAACAGATAGGGCTTTAAGTTGGTCCATATAGGACAATGTGTTTATACCCTGGATTCTCCTGGTAAGGAACCATTTTGGGCATTCCAACTGTAACATATGTCTGGTCAGGAACATGGTTAAGGGGATATTATATTCAATGGTGTGTCTGATATGGGTAGATTATAGTGACACCATGACATCCTTGGACCTGGATGCCATTCCCTTAATATGATTTTCTTTCTGCACTGCCACATGTTGGTCAAATGTCAAATTACTATCAACATATGTTCCCAGATCCCTGACTACCTGGGCAACTCCTAGGGGTGTCTTATCAATGAAGTAATTAGCCTGGGTGGTAGTTTTCCCAAATGGCACCATAATGCTTTTTTGGCATTGAGTTTTAATTTATGAGTTTAGCACCAGTCATTTGTCTATATGAAACTCTCTAGTAAAATGTTTGTTTCATGGGGAAATATATGATAGTTCCCAATTTGCATTCATATGTAAGCTTTGTTAGCCAAAGGCCCTTGACATTAGCCTTTACCATTGAGAAGTAGATGCCAAATAAGAGCAGTCCAAGCATGGAGCACTGAGGTACCCCACTAATGACCAGTCTCTTAGTGGAGGTGGCATCACCAGTCTTGACTTCCTGGGTCATCTTGGAGCCACTGGCAATCCAGATAGTTATGTAGGTGTTTATGTCCAGCTCAGTGAGTTTGTCAACTATACCCAAGTGAGATACTGTATCAAACACCTTAGCCAGATCCAGGTAGGTGATATGAACAATTTTCCCCTCATATGTTGCCTTGGTGACCTTCTCAAAAATGTCCAACAGGTTTAGTAGGCATGACATTCCCTTGAAAAGGTTAAACATTTAAACATGGTTGGGTCCAGTATCTGAAGGTTGCCTTTGTCTTTGTTGATCATTTCCATGATAATTAATTCCTTGGCTTTGCATATTAGACTAATCAGAGTAATATATCTGTACTTTCCAGGGTTGGCTAATGGTCCACCCTTGTGAAATGGGATAACTGTTGCAGCCCTCCATTATAGTGGTACAAAGCTTGTTTAGAGGCTATAGTTGAACAGTGATTCAAGAGGACCAATCAGCTATTAAGTACTTTTACCATCCCCTGCTTTATCTTCTAACCCCAGTACACCACCCCCTAGTAGCTCATCAGTCAAAGGATTGACACCAATAATATGCATCATCCTTAGTTCTCTGTAGGCAGCTTGATGGATATGGGCATTGTGAGACAATTTAGTAATTGTCTTATGTTTACCAACAACCACTTAATCCATAAAGAAACAGGCACAGTATATGAGAGGTGTACTTACACAGTGACACTAGAGGCTAAACTCTAAAATACAAGCATACATTAGATTGGCAAAACCATGCACACAAACCCACCTCACATAACACACCACATACACATAAACTAACCTATGCTGAGGCACTTAAAGGCTATCTTCATAAACAACAAATATCGTCTAGGCTGTCCACTGTCAATGTTATTATGCCTTAGCAAGCCCAAAGGCACTCAGAAAAAAGAACACATAACACCATACATACAGTCACACTCAATGGGACATGTAACACCATACATACAGTTACACTCAATGGATCCAAAAGACTAAGCCCCTAAGGCAAGCAAATGCATGTTCAGAGACTCCTGCCATAGTGCAGATTCCATTGTAAGACAGACTGATGCTCGTCTAACCAGGCTGAACAATGAGAAAATAACAGTCACTGATATGGAGTCAAGAGCCACCAAATCATGTAGGCAATCAAGTCATTACAGCACGGGTACTAGTATGATTCCACCAAATTCCATGTTAAGTGTTAATGACCCAAGAAGTACCTTTCTGGACTATATGAAGAGAGACATGGAGCTCTCAAACTGTGTGTCTCAGACTGATATGAGTCTAGCATTGAGTAGCATCCTACCATTAATGAGGAAGATGGCACAATATGAGCCAAAGATGATTGTTTTTAAAAACTGGCTGTTCTTCTGATGTCATTCTGAGGGTATCCAATATTTGTCAGCTTGGCAGGACACGGTTAACAGACCAAGTTGTTTTGCCAAGGATGGCTTGCACCTGTCACCTCTAGGCTTTTGGACACTGGATAAAACTTTATCCAGCCCCCACAGTGCCTTTTTAGGCAATATAAAATTGGCAAACCTACTGACATAGCAAAATCAATTCAACTGCATCTCAAGGTTATGCTTCTCAGTGCCAGGAGCTTAATTAAAAAAAGGAAACTACACTCCCTCCAAGCCCTCCTCACACTCAAAAATATAGATATATGTGCAGTTGCCCAGACATAGTTTAAAGCAGCAGAGAGTACCTAGGAAGTGCAAGGTTCAGTACCTACCACATTTTGGACCAGTAGCTGCACAGATGAGGGCTAAAATTGGAGGTGTCTTCAGGTACATCAGTAACAAGCATACCTCTATGTTGGTCAAACAGGATGACACACTGGAGTGCCTCCACATGCAGATCACCATAGACAAAATCCTGTACTATATCCTAGCTAGCTGTTGGTCACCCTTCATGGCCTAAGAAGTTCACAATGCATACTTAGAACCACTGGAGACACATCATCCAGCCTAACTACCTACTCATGGAAGACTTTAATCACCCCTTTATAGACTGGAAATCCTACATGGCCTCAAATCAACAGGCACAGAGATTCCTGTACTTTGTGAATGAAGGCACCCTTTACCCAATTGTGAAAACACCAACTAGAAGCTCCAACATACTGGACTTCGTACTTACAAATATAGAGAAATGCTGCACCCCCCCATGCACCCCCCCCCCATGTCTCATCCTCCCTGGTAATGTCTAACCATAAAGTGATTTTCTTCAAAAATGAAATCAACTCTATAACCACAGTAAAATCAATAATGGTTAGAAACTAGCCCAAGGCAAACATCCTTTTATTAAATGATAGTCTGTCATAATTCAATGCCCCTCCATACCCTTAGAACACAGCAGCTTACAAAGAATTGTTCTTAGAAACTCTGTGCAGCCACCTCAATGGCTGCATAGAGGCTGCTGTACCTACCAGAAGTAAACCTAGAACTAGTCCTAGAAACAAACTACCTTGGTGGCATCCCAAAATAAACAGGATATATAACAACAGAAAAAATATGGCAAAAATCAGGAGGGGCCATTCCCATAAAGATTAAAAATTCTCTCATCAAACTAAACAGACAACTAAGAGGGCTAATTAGGTCAAACAAAGACAACTTTGAGGTTAAGAATGCCTCCCATGTGAAAGATACCCTTAATACCTTCTTTAGTTTGTCAGAAACTTCAAGGGCAGTACACAGCAATATGCTGAACTGGTGGTTAATGGTGCCACATCCATTGAGGCTAACGATATAGTGAACCTGTTAGTAGACAAATTCAGTTCCATCTTTACCTTTCTCTTACCCCAGCCATCCCCCAAGACATATCCTCAACATAATCCCTCCAACTATAGCTAGGGAGCATATAGTGGCTGTGCTTGCTAAAACCATGGACATAGCATCAATGGGCCCTGATAATATCCCAGGATGCCTCCAGACAAGTCTAAAATATGACTTATCAGGACCCCTGAAGTCATTATTTAGCAATAGTCTTAAAAGAGGCTTTGTGCCATGAGAAAAGAGGACTGCAACAGTCATCCCCCTTTAAAAGGGAAGACTTTCAAAAGATTTGTGAAACTATAGACCCATTAGTCTAATTTTTCTTATTTGCAATACCATGAAAAGAATTATCATGGAAATTATCAACAAGGACATAGGAGACCTCCAGACACTGGGTCCATCCTGTTTAGTTTTGTCAAACAGGTCATGGTGGACTTCTTTGAAAAGGTCATTGAGGCAATGGATGAGGGGAAAGTGGTGCATGCTGCCTACCTATATCTGTCTAAAGAATTTGATACACATCCCCACTCGGGCGTTGCCAACAATCGTATGAACCTTGGCATAAATCCATTTCTAACATGCTGGATGAGAACTCCCTCACAGGAAGGACCCAAGATGTTAGGATCAGTGAGGTCATCTTGACAAAGAAGCCTATCACCAGTAGATTCCCTCATAGCTCTGTGCTACCAGCCCTCCTCTTTGTCATCTAATTCTCAGAGGTCAAAGTCAATGTCAAAGGGTTCTGGCTGACAAAGTTCACAAACAATTGAAAACTGGCAGCAGTCATTTAATCCCCCCAAGATGATAATTCCTTTCAAGAAGGTTTGACAAAGACAATAGCTGTTGCCAAATCCATGGTTTAATACTCAATGCCAAGAAATTCATTATAGTACCTTTTGGGAAGTCAGCCACCATGGGCAACTAAGTTATCAATAAAAGACCCCTAAAAGTTGATTCACTATTCAGGAATGTGAGTACTCATGTAGACAGTAACCTAGCCTTCAACCAGCATGTGCCCAAGGTAGAAAGAAAATCATTCTATGCTGCTCAACTTATAAGCAAGGGCATGGAATCTAGGTCCAGAGGGATCACTGTGCAACTGTAGCCGGCCCTCTTCAGACCCATCATAGACTATAATGCCCCCTTTGGTATACATCTGACCAGATACATGCAACAACTGGAATGTTCACAAAGGTTCCTTACAAAAAGAATACAGGAAGTAAACAAAATGTCCTACACTGATCACCTAAAATCTCTCTCTTTGCTATGTATCATACAGACTACTGAGAGGTGATCTTTGCTGGCATATAAGGCATCCTTGGACCCTGTTTTAATAAACCTTTTACACATCCACAAAACAAACAGCTTCAGAACTATTAGATTACAAGACCTAAATTTTGATTGTGGCATAAATAGATCATGTTGGAGAAACAGGTATGTTTCTTAGAGAATTCCCATTCTCTGGAAAAGGCTCCGATCCATGTGAAGCAGAATTTCTTGTAACTCTATTTAAGTGCAACTTGGACCAATGATTGGGTAATCAGAAATTCACCCTGGTTGCTGCCTATGTCATTGATGGACAGAGGCAGTCAGTAACTCATGCTCTATATAAATCAAATTTGTGGGACACATTTGGGTTGCATGTCTAGGTTTATAAAGGCACTAGTGGTTGTTAGCCTAGTATATACCCATGAATCTGTAAGCCTATGTAGGGATTTATGCCTAGTTTTGAGAGTTTGTCAAAATCATCTGAGTGGGGTACTGTATCAAATGACTTGGCCAGGTCAAGGTAGGTGGTATGCACTGTTTTTCCCTAATCTGTAGCCTTGTTGACCATCTGAAAGAAGTCTACCTTGTTGAGTAGCAAGACCTTCCCTTGATAATGTCAATTTGAGATGGGTTCAGTGTCTATAGGTTGCCAATGTCCTTGTTGGTCACTTCCATGACAATTCATTTCATGGCTTTGCATATTAGACTAGTCAGACTGATGAATCTATAGTTCCTGGGGTCAGTTGATGGTCTACTTTATGAAGAGAGATGACTATTGTGGCACTCCATTCACCTGGCACATAACCTGTTTTGAGCCTGTAGTTGAAGATTGCTTCAAGTGGACTTGCTAGGTCATGTTTTAGGCTAGTCAACTGGGGATATTGTTGTGGCACTTTGAAGCAGTGTTTTGTGACCTTAGTGAATGCCATCAGGACCTGCTCCCTGTTGGTAGCTGGGCAATTTGCTGGAAATTATTTTACAGAGGGTAGTGGGATGTGAAGTTAGAGTTAAATTTATCAGCCAATAGTCACTATGTTACCCTGATCACTGAAGGTTGTGCCATTTATGACCTGCCTGAAGCTTTTTCCTTTGGCATCAAAAGGGCACATAAATTACTTTCCAACTCATCTTAAAAAAATAGCACCTTCACCAAGCTCAGTGATCATAATTTTTTTCTCAAGTCAAGGTAAGAATTTATTCTTAAAAGCTACATGGACTAATTATCCAGTTAAAATTAAAGAAAATAATATAAGATTTGACAATGACTATTCAACATTAGTGATGTCAAAGATAAAAGCATGTGTGCCACTTGTTAAGTGCCTAAAAAAACAATATTAAAGCACAAATCTTTTTTGCAGCAAAAACAAGGAGTCACTTTCCAGAAGGAAAGAAGATTTTTAACACCTCAGAAGATGCAATGACGTTTATACAGAAAAATAAAATCCTAGAAAAAAACAGAAGAAAATGGTCTAGAATCTATCAACTTCTTTAAAGAAAAATGCAACAAGAGATGGTTGGTTAATAAAAGACAAAAACAGCAAAAAACTGAAGGAAAAATGAAAATCAACGTATTTCATGGTTATGAATTCTTATTAATTTAAAGAAGTGCTTGAATAATTATGAACAGATGCTGAATATTACTTTTTACAAGGTTAATCATTTATCCCTTTCTTTCCCTATTTCAAATGGATACTAGTTCTATTTTTAAAATGTTAGAGTTTGATTTTTGCTATGTATGAAATTAAAGCCACTTATTTTCATTTAAAGTTTAAAATGTTAAACTATTCATTTTATTAAACATTAATCATTATTATGAGAAAACCTATGTTAAGTGGCACACTTTCTGATATCTTGGCATAGTTGAGCAATGTACTATTAAATATAATACAGGATGCATAAAAACGACACTGAAGAGGCATGTTAGGTTTATTCTGGGTTCTTAAAATGGTCCAGTAGTGTGCTACTCATAGTATACCTGACATGCAAAAGCACCCATGAAAGACATGATATGTTATAAGCAAAGCATAAAAATAGAGTTTCTCTCTCTCTCTCTCTCTGTATATATATATATATATATATATATATATATATATATATATATATATATATATATATATATATATATATATATAAACAGTATTGGAATGGTATCAGATAATTAGAGTAATATTCACACTTTTACATGTTAAACCTGGATCACACATAACCATCATTCTTTTAATGCAAGTTTATATGCTATGTCTCCTTTAAAAATGACAGTCTGCTTTATATTAAACATCTCATACAAACAGTGCTTACTGAATCATTAAATGCTATTTCTTTAAACACAATAGCTGTTTTCTGGTTAAAATACTTTGAAATCTTTTTTTTTTTTTTTTTTTTTTTTTTTTAGCGGTTTGAGAGATTGATGTGTAATGTAGAGGTAGAGGTGACTTGGATTCACCTGCAAGCATTTTTATGTGAAATGCAACTGATGGACTGCTCATTTTCCAGCCCTTATCATGAAAACCAGCTTGAAACAACTTAGAGTCGTGAGCACTTTTTTGATGTTACGGGAGTTCTGAAAATTCTGACAACTGTTTAGGTTACTTCTTCCTGTCTAAAAGTAAATTATCATAATATTTTGAATCATATGCTAAGATGTTAAAGAATAGACATTAGATAATAAGCAAAAGAGAGTGAATTGCATTCTAAACCACTATCAGTTATTACATAGTTCGGAATGTTTGTTACTGATATTATACTTGACATGCAATAGCACCCAGGAAAGTTATGCTATGTTATAAGCAAAGTATAAAAAAGTTTCTTACATATATAAAAGTTATTATTGGAATGTTATCAAAAATTAGAGTAACATTCACACTTTTACATTTAAAATTTGGATCACACATAACTGTCATTCTTTTAATGCAAGCTTATATGATATTTATCTGCTTTACAATAAACATCTCAGACAAATAGTACTGAATCATTAAATGATATTTCTTTAAATACAATACCTTTTTTAGTGGTTAACATACTTTGAAATGTTTTTTTTTTTTTTTTAGTGGTTTGGAAGGGTTTGAGCGATTGCAGGATAATGCAAAGGTGGTTTAGATTTGCTCGTGCATGTTTTTGTGTGAACTGTAGCTGATAAACTGTTCATTTGTAAACCCTTATCATGAGGATCAGCTTGAAACAGCTTAATTAGAGTCATGAGAACTTTTATGATACAGTGGGAGTTCAGAAAATTCTAAGAACTGTCTAGGTTACTTCTTACTGTCTAAAAGTAAATAATCATAATGGTTTGAATCATATGCTAAGATGCCAATGAATACAAGTTAGATAATAAGCAAAATACAGTGAACTGCATTCTAAACCACTGTCATTTATTAAATAGTTTTGAATGTTTGCAGTATACCAAAAGGATAGTTTATATACTAGCCTATAGAAAGACACTTCTGATAAAAAAAATCAAGATTGTGTTTCTCTGTTATTGTTTATTTTAATATCTCAGCGCAATTTATTATGGAAAGTTTGAATCTTAAAAAAGAAGGTTTTCAGATGTTTATTCAGATAGTATGAGCCATAACATTTAAGGAAAAAAAAATAGGACTGATTCTAACAGTAGCACTAGATTAAAAAGTATCAAACATGTAAGGGTAAGATTATAGCTAATATATAAAACCTAAGAATATAGTAATTGTAAAAGACATAGTACACAAACAGAAATAGAAAAAGAAAATCAGAATAAGTAAATATGTGTATAGTTAAATAATATAAATATGTCTACAAGGGTGGGAGCTTGGCAAAGTGGTTAAGGTATTCACCTTATAGGCACAAGATGCAAGGTTTAATTCTCACATGGAGTAGCTGACTAAGCTTGGAGTAGCCCAAAATGGCAGTTAGCCCAATATAGATTATAAACTTATGATCCTATGAACAACTTTACACATAGTAAATAAAATAGCAAAAATATAAAATAATCTGTCCTAGAAATTAATAAATATGAAAAATAAAAACTGACTTCCTCCCTCTAATAGACCAGGGAGATAATGGGAGGTACAGAGAAAAATGATTGTAGAGATATTCAATTTGGTCAACTTATGACAAAGATTCTAAATACCTGTTCAACCTTTCTTATTCATAATAACTCACTGAAGGGCTTTTTGTAAGATGATGCATACTAAAAATGTGAGACACATTAATATAAATCAGAAGCATGAGCTAAGCATTGTTATTCTAATGGAACGTTTGAGAGGTAGTTCGTTCATCTTTTTTAACAAACTAGGAATATGTTATTCCATGGTAGAATGTTTTAGGGTTATATCATTAGGTAATTTTTTATTTGTTTCAAAAGTTTTGTCCATAGATGAAGATTTCATATTGCTATATATAAAGTATAAAATAAGTTCTGTACATAAATGTGATTTCATTATACCTGTTTTTTTTCTCTCTTTTATATAAATGTCTGATTGTAAATGCATATCTATTAATATTAATGGATTGAATAATCCAGTAAAGATTGGGAGTCTGTTCAAGTACTTGCAATTACATAAAGTTCAAATAGTGTTTCTACAGGAAATACATTTACCTAATAAAGATGTAAATAAACTTTCATTAATGAATTATTTGGTTTTAGCAGGTTCTAGCTTTCGAGCTAAAAGAAGAGACACTCTCATTTTATGGAAGAACTCACCAGTAATGCTTAAAGTAAAAGATACCTATGTTAATAAAAATCATATGTTAGGTATTGTTATAATTGTTTGGAACAGAAAACTATATACATTGGTGAAGTCTTAGTGGATTCCAGGGGTTAGTGCTAAAGATGCAAAAAATGACTTAGAACACTATAGCCTATTACATGAAAGATTAATTGTATTTTATCAGACAAAGAACCCACTGCAGATAGAAGGCTGAGAATCATATCTTCAGCCAAACATGTAATAAATTTTGCAAATCTAATGAATTTAAAGGATATATATGATCTAAGGAAAATGAACTCTCTTCAATTTACCCATTATTTATATAGTTATGGAACACAAACAAATATTAATATTTTTTTCTCAAGCAATCTGTTATCATATATCATAGAAGTTTCAATAGTTTCATGTTCATTATCAGACCATAATGCTACAATCTTCAATATTATTTAAAAAACTGACAATTTAATACATCACAGGAGATTACCCATTTGCATTATTAAAATAAAAGGATTCAAGGAGTGGTATGTTAAAGAGATCAAGCATTTCCTAGAAATAAACACGAATGTTTAGTATCTGACATTGTCCTGTGGGATTCACTAAATGCTTACTTAAATGGAAGAGTTACATGCTGGTATATTAGTAAAACAAGATAATGGGATAAAGAATTGACTAAACTACAACCAAAATACACTCACTGAAGTTAAATCTAAAATCAAATTATATTATCAGTCAGTCTGAACTTAAACACAAAATATGTTGAAATTCTAAATCATAAAGTTTCAATAAACCTAGAAAAACTTAAACTACAGGCATATTCAGTAAACCCAATAATCTTCCATAAACTTGCTCTTAGTTCAAAGAAAATTAATAAACTAAATCATATCAAAGAAATTATAACATACATAAAAAAGCAAGAACATATATTAAGTGTATTCTTGAGGGCTTTAAACTATTTTATGAATATATAACCCATATAATGATAATATAGTTGAAACTTTTCTAAGGAGTTGAAACTTTTCTAAGGGAAAATATAAATAATAAAATAAGTGGACAAATACAATTGATAGACCATTCACTTTAACAGAACAAAAAGATCAAATAAAAAAGTTGAAAAATAATAAGGTGCCAGGCTTAGATGGCCTTATACCAGAACTATATAAAAATACTTCCAGATGATGCAGTTAAAATATTAAAGTCTACAGAGAAATAAAAACAACTGCTGACGTTCCCAGCCCCATCATGGAAATATTCCCTTATATCACCTATTTTAAAACAGGATAAGTATTCTACAAAGTGCTCATCATACATACCCATTTTACTTTTAAATGTGGACTATAAGATGTTCATGTCCATTTTAGCTAACATAATTAACCTACTTATACCTAAACTAATAAACAGTGATCAAACTGGGTTTATTTTAAATAGACAAGTACAGGATAATATAATAAGAATACATACATTAATAAACTAAGCAAATAAATATAAAAAAGAACTTTCTGTCAAGAGTCTCAATTTAGATAAAGCTTTTGACTCAGTTAGTTGGTCATACCTGTTTAAAGCACTTAAAATGTATAATTTCTCAACTGTGCTAATTGCATTAATTTCTAAATTATATAATAACTCTTGTGCTTATGCTAAAATGGGTTATTCCTAATTCTTTTAAATTACAAAAAGGCACAAAACAAGGCTGTCCATTATCACCTTTCCTTTTTGCATTAGCTAAAGAACCCTTTCTCATTTAGCATTAGATCCAATAAAATTATTAATGGTATCAAAATAAAAGAAGATTTCAAACTAAACATTCAACTCTTTCCTGATGACGTTTTTCTAATAAAAGGAAATATAGAGAATTCATTAGAACATATAATTAGTTCTATGAGTCAGTTTGAAAAAATCTCAAACTTAAGATTGAAACACAATAAAACAAGTGCATTATTATTTAATAATTTTTTTATTAAAAAAAATCATACAAAATATTCTAGCGTCAACTGGAATAATAATCAAATGAAATACCTTGATATAACCATTATGTCTAATAGTAAAGAAATGATACAAACAAACTTTCATTTTAAGTTTAGCCACAAATTGTAACAAATTCTTTTTTTACCATGGAAGAAGGATTAATGCTTATTAAGATGGCAAGCTTCCCTAAAGTATTGTTTGTCTTACAGTCTTTAGTACTATCTCTACCAAAAAAATTGATGAAGAAGATAAATAATATTCTACAAATAACAAATGTAAACCAGCACCAAAACACAACTGTTTGCATACAAATCCAGGTTTATCATAGCAATACAGGTAAGCGCTTTCACACATTGAAATGTGCTTCTTCAGAAAATAAAGCAGTAAACTCAGGCACATTATATAATACATTCATTTACTATAATAAAATAATTAACCTATAAAAGCACTATTTCAATTAATCAATAAAAATTCTCGTTCATTTAAAGAGGCCTCTGGCTTTCAAAGCTGGCTTAATAGAGGTCCTTTTATTGATGCCAGAAAACCTGTCTGCCTGTATAATAATAATCCATGACAGTTCCCTTTCCTCAGTAAAATTTCTAAAGTCACCACCCCAAGTATTAGGAGTCAACATCTCAATTACCCTAAAACCAAATGTATGCTCTCACCCACATTTAACATAATGCTTGGCAAGGGCATTGTGTACATCACCTTTATTTATACTGTTAACATGCTCTCTCATTCTTTCCGGCAAAGACCTGTTGATCTTGCCTATGTAGAAACAATCACATGCTGTACACTTGGCTAAGTAAACCAGGTTTCTGCTTCTACAATCAGCAGTGACATTAAAACAAAACCTCTTATTAGTAGATGGATGAACAAAATCCACATGTGGATCTATAAACATGTAAAAATTGCATCTCGAGCAGCAATGCATCCAAGGTCTGATCACTGATTCTCCCTTCTCCTGTGTGGAATTAGTGAGCAGACCTTGGATGCATTGCATGCTCTACACTTGGCTAAGTAAACTAGGTGTCTGCAATGCATCCAAGGTCTGCTCACTAATTCCACACTTGAGAAGGGAGAATCAGTGATTGTAGAAGCAGAAACCTGGTTTACTTAGCCAAGTGTAGAGCATGTGATTGTTTCTACATAGGCAAGACCAACAGGTGACATGATTGCTACATTGTCTCTAGGTGCACATATCTACCAACCTTGCCACAGAGACATTAGGAAATCGCATATCCATGCTGTCAAGACCTGTACTGGGGTTGAGATGATATTGTTTAAGGACTTGTTTTTACAGGGGCCACCAGAGTGGTGTCTAGGGTTAAGGCTAGTGTTAGATAGTGCTATTATTTAGTATGTGATATCTGAAATGTTTCTGTAATGAGATAGAAATGGCTCTTTGTTGTGGGAAATGATTTTGTGATCAGAAAGAGATGGTACTGTCATGAGAGGGAAATGGTTCTGGGAGTAGATAGACAGTATTGTGATGTGAGAAACTTTGAAGAAAAGATGGAATTATCATGAAAAAATTGTTTGGGGATGAGAGAAATGCTACTTTGATGAGAGGGAAATAGTTCTGTGATAACAGAAAGGGTTCTTTGATTTGGGAAATGGTTCTGTGATGAGAGAGATGATTCCGGAATGAATGAGGAATTGTTTTGTGATAAGATAGATGAGTCAAATCATTCTGTATTGAGAGAGATGGCTCTATGATGTGAGAAATTGTCCTGTGATGAGCAAGAAATGGTTCTGTAATAAGAAAGAGAGATGGTTCTCTGAGTGAGAAACAGTACTGTAATGAAAGAGAAATGGTTCAGTAATGAGAGGAATGTTACTATAATTAGAGGCAAATATCTCTGTGATGAATAAAGTGGTTCTGTAATTAGATGACAATGTCTCTGTGTGGAAAGTAATGGTCCTGTGATGACAGAAAAATGGTTCAGTGATGAGTGAGAAATGGTATCATGATAAAAACTGGCTCCATCAACTGTGGGGCCCAAACAGAACCATTTTAGGGATCCTACTTCTAACCACACCAGCTGCTACCAACCATCCTAACCACCTTCCACCTTCTGGCCAACTAGAGTTAAGGTTATTTCAAATTAGGTATCAGGAATGCATGCTATTACAGTATATTGGAAAGTGAAAAGGAAAATGTTTAAATTCATTTGTCATACCACAGTACCCCTTTCTTCTTTCATGGGTTTACAATCACCTCAAGCACTTGCTCTGACCTGTCAAACAATCACTTAACTACCTAAGAATCATTATTAATAATAATAATAATAATAATAATAATAATAATAACAGTTACTATTTCTACCGTATGGCAGAGAAGCTCTTGCTGCAGTTGCAGATAAGAGCAGTTAGGACTGTCACTCATATAAGTGTCACAAAACTGCAGTATTAATAATATTATATTAGTCACTAGTGCAATGAATAACTGGAAATGCAGTCCACTCCACTGATGAGATTCATAGGCATATACACATCTCCAAAACTGTAACACACATGACTATTTCTGGCAGTTTATTTTTATTTACTTAACTATTTGCTATACAAAGTAAGTGGACTACTGCTTGCAGATTGGTTTCATCCTTCACTCAGCCCGCAATGCAACAGCAAATATTACATGCACTAAAACTTTGTTAGCCACTAAGCAGTATGTTTTAGTAGGTTGGAAGAAATCAGAATGCCTTAAGGAAACTAAAACTGATGTGCAGAGAATTCATAAAACTCACAATTTATTGAGATATCTGCATCACACTCCTCCCTCAAAAATTCCTCCCATATTTATGAACAGTACAATTCTAAAGTAATGTTCTTTGATGATGACATATTATTAACATTATCCAGTACAAAAGAGAGATTAGAAGAACTGGATATTTTAATTGACACATTTTACAAGACTTCAGGACTACATTTCAATAAATCAAAATCAAATTTTTTATTTTTAAATAAAAAAAAGAATTGCAGATGAAGGGGAATCACATTATAGGGAAACAAGAATCTACCGTAAAATATCTAGGAATTGAGTTATGCAAGGATAATAATGAATTAGTCTCAAACAACTACAATAATATCAACACAATTAAAATCTCTATGGAAAAGTGGAACAAAATAAATTAACATTTAAAGACAGACAACAGTTAATAAAAATGGTTTTACTACCCAAAATTCTATATATAGCTTTGGCAATACAACTGTTACCAGAAAGGAATATACTCAAAGTAATAAACTCATGCCTAATAAAATGTTTATGGTTTCCCGGAAGAAACAGAATAGCTTTAATACATCATATGAGATCATGGAAACAGGGAGGATTAAGCTTCCCTGATATAGAAATATATATAAAAGAATCAATATCTAAAACAATCTCAGATTGGATAAGTCTAAATTATTCTGCACATTGGAAAGAATTACTAACTGTAATATCAATAAATGAATTTGATTTAAAAAAAAATTCAAATAACAGATAAAACAATTTGCCATGGCACATATTATGTATTAGTATACAATATAACATAACTAAGCCCACTAAAACTCGTATGATTAATTATTACATTGACTCATTTTGGAAAATTATTAATGCAAATATAGATTTAAAAATCTGGTTTCATCTTTTAACACCATTCATAGTTACAAAAAGCTATCCACATAAAATATACAGAGAAATAATTAATTCCTGGGAACAGAAAGGATTTGTTTGTTGGTTTCAATGTAGCAAAGAACTAAAAGTTATGGATATGCAAACAAAAGAAGCAACATACAAAATTCCACAACAAAACTGACTAATTTTGCAAAGCATTCTGACGTATTCATAAGATTTATGCAAAATAATTAGTAATTCTTTATTTAAAGAAATACCTAAACTTATGAAATACCTATATGAAATCATATATAATGATTATGACATGGGAAATAGTATTTCCAATATTTACAAGATATTGATAAATTATAAAACAACACCCAAATCCTCATATTGGAAATATATAACAAAATGATACTCATTACAGCTAACTGAAAAAATTAAATCAAATATTTTATTATCAATAAAACATACATCCTTTACACAATACTGGAAAGTTTTTAATTGGAAATGCTTGCACAGATCATTCTTAACTCCAGATAGAATGACTAAAATAAATTCTTCCACAAAGGGAATATGTTGGAGGTGTGAGCAAATACACAATGCAGATTGGAATCACATTTTTTTTGACTGTGTTAAAATTAAGCCATTTTGGAATGGTATTAAAAACTTTTTACAAGCTTTATTTAATGAATCATTTAACTTTTCTAAAGCTCTAGTATTATTAAGTGTGTACGAAAGTCCTCATTTGAATTAGTCAAATATGTATCTAGTTTGGACAATACTTGCAATCTCAAGGAAGTATATAACAAGAAGATGGAATACAAACACAATACCAACTTTGGAAGACTTCTACAGCCTACTGAAGACCACAGCATTGTTGGAAATTTAAATTAAAGAATTAAGGATTTATCCTAACTCATTTATTAACAATCCATGGAAAAAAGTCTTATCATTAATTGGCACTTTACAATAACTGAACAGATACACTCTGATAACTGGATTGCTATACCTATAAAGTAATTGTACATATTGAGCTCTGTTATAGTGTCAGACTGATGTAAATAGTGTACATAGTTATTTAAGATGTTATATACAAATACTATGGGATTTATTCAACTGTATTTGAAAAGTAAAAAACATTTTGAGAAAAAAAAATTCCTCCTCTGCCGAGCCCAATTATTTTCTACTTTTAAGTTTATGTTTGTCTGCTCCACTATGATTTCCATGCAGTACCTTTATGAGTCAAACTGTTTCTGCTCCTACTTTCCTGTTTTAGCCAAGTGGAATATATTTTTATATCCATCTCTGCCTCCTTTCAATCAAAATACACATTTTGCTTCTCTTTTTTGTTTTGCTCCTGCTTGAATCTCCAGCAAGCATTTCTTTGCCATACTGTTGAAATCTTAATATTCTGTCATAAGCCTTGGCCATACATAAATGCTAGACTATTAGAAGCTTAGCCAACAATCGGAGGTCAGAATTGAACTGTATACATTGCATCTGAGAGGTTAAGACCTTAACCATTACACCACTCTATTTGTTCATGTTTTATTTGTGCTTTCTAGTACATGTTTTCAGGCTGCTTAAGTATGACTATTCCAGTTATTGTTTATTACAATTTGCATTAAGAAACTATCATACACTAACATCAGCAAGAGAAGAAAAAGTAAACACAGCAACTTCCTCAATCTTCATATTAAACATGGTCTTACTATAATCTTAAAAAGTAGCTGGATGGCATATCTGACCTCAGTTTTGGGTTGAAAACATTGCTGACAACTAAGCAACAGCAACTAGCAATGACTATGAGAAAATGGGCAGCCAAGACTGTTAATCGTAAAAGTGCCATAAAACTGCAATACATACAGTTGTGTAAGTTGAACTTATCATAACAGTAGATGTTTAAATGATCACTGCTGCAGAAGCCTTAGCTATATGGGTTATATCCTGACAAGAATGTAACAATCAGAACATCTTTTATAACTTCAGGGCACCATCCATATAGCCACACTGTCAATCAGCTTGAGGTAAGTTGACTAAAGGACAAGTTTGGGAGCTAAGCACGTCAGAGCTTTCCTGACAGCAAAAAGTGGGAGGTTGAGCTCTGAAAGGACTATGGTAGGAACAGCAAAGTGCAAATATTCACACCTGGCATAAAACAAAAGACACACTAAAAACAATTGAGGTAGAAGAAGGGAGCAACTGCTGCAGTAGTGATTCTTCAAACTCCTACTGTTATAGTACATTCATCTTACACAACTGAACTATGTTCATCATATTGATTGCTGCTGCAATAGCCTTAGCTACATGGGTAGATTACCATAGCTAACCACACTTGGGAGTTGGAAGGAGAAGTGTCCAGGAACCCCTGGTGAATGGTCCTAGAAAGCTTGATCTGGGTCTAGAGAAGGAATCCAGCTTATAGTGCTTTGTAAAAGTAGACACACAAGACCAAGTAGCAGCTTTTAGAATGTTTCTAGAATCCATCTCTTTCCAAAAAGACATAGATGAAGCAAAGGTTTTGGTAGAGAGGGCCTTTACCCTACATGGAATAGGTTTGCTATGATGAGTATAGCAAAGGGTAATGGCCTTAGATCCATCCACCCATCCTCAACCCCTTTTTCCCATTTTGCACATGGGGTTGGGATGCTACCTCCACAGCGACAATCATCTCGAGCTAAGGTTTACACCGCCAGGTAGCTAGCCCTCCCATGGAGTAATGGCCTTAGATAACCATTTGGAAATAGTATGTTTTGACACAGGTTGTCCCTTCTTCTTACATTCAAAAGAAATAAACAATTGATCCAAATATCTGAGACATATAGTTCTGTCAAGATAGGGCGGCCACAGTGGTGCAGTGGTTAGCATTGTCACTTCACAGTAAGGGGTTCTCTGGTTCAATCCTCGGCTGGGGTGCCTTCTGTGCTGAGTCTGCATGTCCTCCCTGTGGCCGCATGGGTTTCCTCCAGGTGCTCCGGTTTCCTCCCACGTCCCAAAGACATGCTGCATGTGGATTGGACACTCTGAATTGGCCTTAGGTGTGAGTGTGTGTGTGTGTGTGTGTGTGTGTGTGTGTGTGTGTGTGTGTGTGTGTGTGTGTGTGTGTGTGTGTGTGTGTGTGTGTGTGCCTTCTGTGGAAGGTTAGGCGCCGGGCTGGCAACTCGACACTGTAAAACTCCACTGCCAATCATGAGCAGACAGGTGATCCACTGTGGCGACCCCTAACCGGGAAAAGTCGAAAGAAGAAGAAGAAGATAGTTCTGTCAAGATAGTACCTGAGTTGTCTGTGGACATCCAAGACATAGACTATCCTTTCTCCCTCATTTTTAGATTCAGTAAAGAAAATGGAAAGATGGAAAGTTTAGCTTAAAGTAAACCTGGATACCACTTTAAGCATAAAAGAAGGATTAGTACTCAAAGAAACCCTGTCCCAATGGAAAATGAGAGAGGGTTGACTCACTGTAAGAGCTTGAACTGAAATACCCTACTTGTAAAGGTCAAAGCAATCAGTAAAACTGTTTTCCATGTTATGAACCTAAAATCAGCCAGATTAACTGGTTGAAATGTTAGCTTTACTAACACAAAATTAAGATCCCAGGGAGGAACCACAGGTTTACCTGGCAGCCT
The DNA here is from genome assembly GCF_019279795.1 of Protopterus annectens. Lineage (NCBI taxonomy): Eukaryota > Metazoa > Chordata > Ceratodontiformes > Protopteridae > Protopterus > Protopterus annectens. The sequence continues at coordinate 337,797,566 of NC_056730.1, forward strand.
CTTATTAAAAATCCCTTTCTAGAACATTTTGACATGAGATTGCCTGGAAAGAGGAAGATCTATGGGCAGACATGCTGAAATGGCATGAACCTTGATAGAGTACTAAGAAAGGCCATAGGATAGTATCTCACACAAATTTTGAAAAAACAGAGAACAAGTAGCCCTGAATGGATATTGGTTATGTTGTTGGCATCAACTAGAAAACATTTTCCATTTTACTAATATATAATTTACTAGAAGAAGGCTTTCTTGCCTCCATTAGTACCTCCTACATGTCCTCATTAAACAGATGCCTAAAAGAAATTAAGACCTTATCATCCAGGCAGTCAACTGAAAATGATTGATGTCCGAGTTTATCTAACAACTCAAATGAAAATGATTGATGTCGGAGTTTATCTATCACCCTTGTTCTTGTGGGAGTAGATCCAGTCTCTGAGGAAGCTTGTGACAAATGCCATAGGTGATTTCTGAAAGAATGGAGAACCACAGTTTCTAGACTAGAAAGAAGTCACCACAATGATCTTGAAGGATTCTTTCTGAGTCTTTACAAGTACCCTGGATATTAGTGGAAAGGGTGGAAAAGCATGCAGGAGCTTTCCTGTCTAAACAAAAGAAAAGGCATCTATATTTTAGCCTTCTTGCATGGAATCCTAGAACAGAATCTTGCCAGTTTATTGTTCAAAAAGGACACAAAAAGGTCTATTTAAGGAACTCCCCAAAGATAGAAGCCCCTCCATTTGTGAGTGCCTTCCCTTGTCCTACTCAGATTTGCTGCCACACAGTTTTGCTCTGATGGAGCAACAGCCCATAAGGCAAGACAACGTACCTAACACTTTAGTCATAGGTGACTCTATAGTCAGGCACATTGACGTCCCACTCACCAGGCTGAACAAGGAGAGAATTACAGTCAGCTGCCTGTCGGGTGCCAGGATCCTCCACATAATGTATACACTCAAGTCACTCCACAACAAGTACAAATATGACTCTGTCATTGTCCATGTTGGTGTGAATGACTTGAGACGTACCTCCCTGAACTACATGAAAAGAGACATGGAAGAGCTCTGGGATCATGTGGCCCAGGCAGGTATGACCCTACCCCTGAGTGGCATCCTGCCTTCACCCAGAATGATACCACAATATAAAGACAAAATGATTGACTTCAACAATTGGCTAAGCTTCTGGTGTCATTCAAAGGGGATCCAGTATTTGTCTGCCTGGGACGACATGATCAACAGATCACAATGCTTTGCCAGAGATGGTCTGCACCTGTCGCCCCTGGGATTCAGGTTACTGGCTAAGGCTCTTGCCACCCCTATACTGCCTTTTTTAGGCAAAGTTCAAAGGACAAAACCACCACCGTAATAGGTACAAGCATGCAAATTCTGAAGGTAATGCTACTGAATGCTAGAAGTCTAAACCTCAAAATGCACTTTCTCAAGGCACTCCTAAACTAGGAGCCATAATCGAAACTCCTAACGATGTGGACAAACTACAAAAGGGCCTCACTGAGACAGATACCTGGTGTCAAAGCCATGGCCTGAAGCTCATTGCCAAAAAGTGTATTGTCATCCCCTTTTGGTAAAAAGTCTGTATCCATGAACTACCACATAGCTGGTAGTCTACTTAATGCCGAAAATGTGATAAGAGACCTTGGGACACAGGTGGACAGTAGTCTTTCCTTTGATAATCACATCACCACAATGGTCAGGAAATCCTTCTACGTGGCTCATCTCATCACAAAAGGATTCTCATCCAGAAAAAAAGAGGTCATTGTTCCCCTCTACGCATCACTCATTAGACCCATTATAGAGTACAATGCCCCTTTTGGTATGTACCTCACAAGACATCTACAACAACTGGAAAGACCACAGAAATACCTCACAAAGAGGATTACTGGCCTCAAACAGATGCCCTACGCAGACCGTCTCAAAAAACTACAGCTTTACTCCATCGCATATTGCCTACTCAGGGGCGATCTCTGCCTAACATACAAAGCTATGTCAAATCCAGAGCTGTTGGAGATGCTCCACGTAAAGAAATCCCAATCCCTCCGGGCTACACGCTCTAGGGACCTAAACCTTGTCACCACAATAAACAGAACATGCTGGAGGTATAGATTCCTGTCCCAGAGACTTCCCATACTCTGGAACAGACTATCTATGTCAAACAGAGCTCCTCATTAGCACTCTTCAAGAAAAATCTTGATGATTGGATGGGAAATGGGAAATTCACCCCAGGGATCACTTCTGTGGCTCTGCTCGACAGGGGCACAGGAAAATAATTTTCTTGGGTGGCGAAAGCCAGGGTACATTTTTTGGCTAGGCTTATATAGGCCCTAGGGCCAATAGCCTAGTACCTACCTATGAACCTATGAAGCTATAAGAATCTAAATGGCAATGCTCAGATCTGCTCTGAGCTACATCAGAATGGCATTAAATATACTGATCCCAAAGATATTGCCAATGTCCTGGCAGATCAATTCAGTGCCAACTTCACCCCCTTCTCACCCCCTAAATGGGCCATCTCAATACTGGAAGATTGCCTGATCTGCAAGGCCATGGAACGTATTATCATGGAACTTATAAACAAAGACATTGGCAACCTTCAAACACTGGAACCCACGCAGTTTGGGTTCGTGAAGTGCCGATCTTGTCTCCTGAACCTGAATGACTTCTTCGAATCAGTCTCCAGAGCCATGGACAAGGGTAAGATGGCCCACACAGCCTATCTGGACCTCAGCAAGGCCTTTGACACCATCCCCCACTCTGGAATCATAGATAGACTTACTAAGCTGAGCATTAATCCCTACGTCACTTGATGGGTTGCCAACTGGCTTACTGACAGAACCCACACTGTAAAAGTACCCGATGCCAAATCCAGCTCCAGACAAGTGACAAGTGGAGTACCTCAGGGTTCATTCCTGGGACCGCTCTTGTTTGGCATCTACTTCACTGAAGTACAGGCCAACACTAAGGGACTCTGGCTAACAAAGTTCACAAATAACTGCAAACTGGGAGCCATTATTGAATCCCCAAGTGATGTGGATTCTCTACAAAAGGGCCTTACAGAAACAGATGCTTGGTGCCAGATTCATGGGCTCAATCTCAATACCAAGAAATGTATAGTTATCCCCTTTGGGAAAAAAACATGTACCCATGAATTACCACATAGGTGGTTGTACACTATCACCGAAAGTGTGATAAGAGACTTAGGGACATAGGTGGACAGTAGTCTCACCTTCAATAACCACATCGCCACAACAGTCAGGAAATCCTTCTATGTGGCACACCTCATCACTAAGGGCTTTTCATCCAGAAAAAGGAGGTCATTGTCCCACTGTAGTCATCCCTCATTAGACCCATTATAGAATACAACGTTCCTTTTGGTATGTACCTCTCAAGACATCTGCAACAACTGGAAAGGCCACAGAAATACCTCACTAAAAGATTCACAGGCATAAAACAGATGCCCTACACTGACAGCCGTAAAAAACTCCAGCTATACTCTGTCGCATATAGTCTACTCAGAGGCGATCTCTGCTTAACATACAAGGCCATGTCAAACCCAGAGCTGTTGGACATGCTGCACTTAAAGAAATCCCAATCCCTCAGAGCCACATGCTCCAGGGATCTAAACCTTGTCATCACAATAAACAAGACATGCTGGAGGGATAGGTTCCTGACCTAGAGACTCCCCAGATTCTGGAATACACTGCCCATACATGTCAAGCAGAGCACCTCTTTGGCCCTCTTCAACCTTGACGATTGGATGGGAGAAAGGAAATTCACCCAGGGGATCATGTCAGTCGACCTGCAAGACAGGGGTCCAGGGAAGTAAATATTGTGTGGGAAGAAATAGCCAGGGAATTGTTATGGCTAGGCTTGTATAGGTCTTAGGGCTGATAACCTAGTACCAACCTATGAACCTATGAATGTAGGATGCCTGTAGAGTGAGAATGTGATGTGAAGCTTTATCCCACGCTCGCATGTGTAGTCTGCAGAGGGTGTAAGACCTAGTTCCCTCTTTCTTTTTGATGTACCACATGATTGTGATATTGACTTATAACAACTTTAAGAAGTGTGGGGGCTAAATATGATTCAGATAGTTGAGTGCCTTGATCAGGGCAAGCATCTCTTTTATATTTATATGTTTGCATGTGTCCTTGGTGTGCCACACACTTTGCACTTTTATCCCTCCTGAAATTGCTCCTCGGGTAAAGTCCAAGGCCTCAGTGGTGACTGACTGCTTTGGAACAGGGAGAGACAAGGGATCACCTGGATTTAAGAATATATGTTGTTTCCACCAACTGATTTCTCTTCTGACAAACCCCAGCATTGTGATCTGAAATGACAAGGAGTGTTGATGCTGGGAACAAAGAGACTTCAGATACCACTGTATCTTTCTCATGTGGAGTCTTACCAGGAGCATCATGCAAATCATAGAGGCCATAAGACCCAATATCCTACAGTAGAAATAGATCTAGATAGCAAGCTACTTTTATCCCTGTGGAAGAAAAGATCTTTGAATGGTGGTATTTAGTTGAGATCCCAGAAACACAATACCGTGAGAATGAGTCAGGAAATACTTTAGAATGTTCTCTTGGAATCCCAGCTTGTGTAATAGATCTCTCACTCAAGTGACAGATTTCTGACACTCTGAAAATACTCTACAAAGATAAGCAGGTAATCTAAATATGGAAAATGTGGATACTTTCTAGACTGTAATGAGCTATAAAGGGTGCTAAACACTCTGTGAATATTCTTTCTGCAGTGGATAGCCCAAAGGGTAAGGTGGAGAACTGATAATATGATACAGACCCACAAAATCTTAAGAAATGTCAGAAGTCTGGATGGATAGGAATGTGATGATAAGCTTCTTTTTACATTTAGTGTAAACAGGAAACTTAAATGAGGAAGAACAGGTAACAGATTCTGAAGTGACATCAGTTTGAATTTGGGAACTATCATAAATAGTTTTAGGAAAGACAGATCCAGAAATGGACTCCAAGAATGTTTTGTTTGGCACTAAAAATGTCCTTGAATAAAACCCTTTTCCCAGCCAGGAAGGACAAATCAGTCCTATCTCTGTCCCGGACAGCATGTAATGATGGACAGCTGGAAACAAGAGAGTCTGGCATGAGGATAAGGAATTATTCCATGGAGAGGAGGGATCTCCTCCCATTGCCATCTATATTCTTGATGAATGATCTTCAGAACCCATTTGTCTGAAACTGTCCACTGCCAAACAGAAAAGTGTATATTCCAGATTTCTGAAACAAATTGGGCTGTCTGGGTGGGAGGGTGTGACAAAGTCTCTTAAATAGTCATTCTGACATATTGGACTGTACTTGGTTTTGGGAGTTTCTAGAATTCTCTCCTTTGCCATTTCTTCTTAAACATCTGTTTAAATGCATTTGTGAGACTGTTTATTTTGTTTCTTACCAAAATTATATTAGGAGTTAGAGAGTATACTGGAAAATTTGGAAAGGAGGGATAAAAGATCTTAGAGACTGTATAAGCTTACCCCTTTCATCAAACATTTTTATCACCTCTGCAACAGAGAGGCCAAAAACTAAATCTATACCCAAAGGAGGATTTAAAATCTCATTTTTGAATAATCTCAGAATGCAGCCTTGCAAGTCTGCTCAGAACAGTTCCAGTGGCAATAACCCTTGAAGACAGAGCCAGATCATGGTCAAATGGGACCATATCAGACTCCCTCAGCCATTCCAGTATCCAATTACTTAGATGTCTATCCCTAGTTACCATAACCACTGTTCAAACCTTCAAACCTGTCAGTGAACTTAAAATGTTCTTCAATGATTATAGAGATTTGATTAAAAACCCTTACTTCAAATTTTATAGTATAAACCTTAATAGCCATTTCATAGGTGATTAATATGCCATGTGGCCTAATGGATAAGACATCTGACTTTGGATCAGAAGATTGTAGGTTTGAGTCCTACCATGGTTGTACTGCCAACAACCCCAAAGGGCCTTTTTAAGCTTAACCCCATTTCACATGGTAGAAATTAAATGCTGTATCTTATGATTGTAAAGTAAATACTTTAACCATTATGCCCATCCCAAAAAATATTCACTCATTGGTAAAAACTAGACTGTTATTCTGCAGACTTTTTCTAAACCTAGCCAAATGCCAGGGTCATAATCAAGCCCTCTATCTTATATCTGTGAGAAAGATGTTAGCCATTAGGCCACCCCTCTTCCAAAATATTCATAGTAAATAATAGGTAATCAGTCTGCAACATTTTATGCCAATCCAGTAAACAGACAGTTAGCAAAGATGAGAATCAGTCCCTGTAATTTATGCCTGTGAAGTAAAGAGCTTAACTGCCAAACCATTCCCAATACAAAATAGCACATTCTCATATTGAAAACAGACTTAGCATGAGCAGCAGTAAACTTATCTTTCCTTGAAACTCACTTTCATTGAAAATGTATTGAAACTTACATTAATTAAAAATGCATCTGGCCATTGGCAGATTGTGTGTGTACATTTTATCCACATACTTCCCCCTAAAACCAGTAATTATAGCTAGATTGTTGTCCACATTCTTCTCAAATATCCGTGTCAAAAAATAATAATAATGACCAAAGTAATATTTTAAATTTGATTCACATAAACACAGTGGCTAAAGTATTTCAGCTTAATTCTCACACACACACACACACACATACACACACACACACACGTCCTGCAGACTGTTTAAAAATAACCAGATGATAAAAGTATAAGCTACTTTTATCCACAGAGAGACCACCTTATCCCACCAGCATGTTATAGCCACTTTATTGACTATGTATAAACTTTAGGCAAACAAAATAAAATTGTATAAAGATAGCGTCATACCATAAGATCCAACCATGTGTAGCACAGTTTAAACAGAATGATATTTATAAAAGCATAAGAAATATTAACCCGTCAATAACATATAAGTCAATATACACAATCCCCGCAGAAGTAAAAGTAATCTGAATAATTCTACATTGAAGAAAACTATTACTAATGCATAGATTACTGCTGATAAACAACTTTGCATTTCAGTGCTTCATCTGTAAGTGCAGTGCCTGTGCCTGCTTCCCTTGAAGAATAACTTGCATATATTACATTAAAAAATTTTGTGTGCAGGTGATATTGCCATAGCATTTCTTGAATTTGATCAGCTATGCAATAGTAAGTGGCTTGCAAACAATGCCAACTCTAGGTAAATGAAGGTGGAAAGTTTTAAATACTGCACCTTTGCCACAAAAGCAGCTCATTAACATATTGGAGCTTTAATACTCTATGCTAACTGCCAGAGTAGCAGCTTTTAACTAAACGCTGGAATACTTTATAATCTGATTTGTAGAGAAGTCAGCATCAAAGTAATATGCAACAATAAGCACGTACTGAATGCTGAAAATCAGACTGATCACCATCCCAAATAATGCAGACTATATCACCTGACAAATGTCAACCCCTTTGCAGTTGATGGAGGCTGTAAAGAAGGTATTTCAAAAATTGTATTATTAAAATACAGTATGTTTAAACTATATTACACAGTCCAAGCCAATTAAGGCTTTAATTCATTCTTTAATGCAATGAAAAATGTTAAAAAAATGTAAAGATAATATAAATGTTGCAGCAGCAACTTTTGTTGAAGAACCCACAAGTCATACAAAAAACAGAAATATTGCCGCGTATAAGATACAACTGTTTGTGGATCTTACATGCTTGCAAGATGCCTACATCTCATTTTTGACTTCCTTATGTCTTCTCTGTTATAAAGAATACATATTCCCTCTGATATCACTTAGCACAGGTTTGACCTTGTCACAGCAAACATCTCCAGAATCAACAGAGCCAAATCAGGGACAAATGGGATCCTATGCAGGGTAATGAATTAGGCCCCTGAAAACAATATCCCAGTACTTGATTATCTCTCCCCATTTACCATAAACACTATTCATACTTGTCAGTCTACATACTATTTTCTTTACTTTTAAAATTATCTCAGAGATTTGGATTTCATATAAAACTTTTATTTCAAATTTTACAGAAAAAAAACACTAAGAAGCATTTTTTAAACAAAACACACTTGCAGTGAAAACATGCTTAGCATGAGAAACAGTAAACATATCTTCCCCTGAAACGAAATGCATTTGTATACTTATTAAACTACGAGAGCCATGCTGATATTCATACTCTAATTGTATGTAGTAAAATACTAACTAGCATCTATGTAAAGGATGCAGAAATTCAAAAGACAAATGTCTAATGCGTTTGCTAATAGCCTGAAGCAGCCCACTATTCATAAGTGTCCCTTATCAGGAGCAGCCCAGCAGTACTGTCTAATGAAATAACTCAGCAAAGTCACATAAAGGGCAAAAGAAGACTGAGACTGAGGGAATCAAACAGCATACAACAATCAAATGGCATACAACAGGAAGCATCTCTTTAAACAGCTCATAACCATACTCATCTCTAGTAAGTGTTAGGCAAACTGTTGTAGCCCAAAAACACTGCATTCCGCACTTGTGTGCCTTTAAAAACAAGCTAAGTGAAATCTGTTCATAGTTAAAATAGTAACATTAAACTCATAGATGTCATACTGTCAAATCAATTCACAGTTAAAAAATAAACACACTCTAAATATTCAAAAGAGTAAGGAAACCAAGAACAATATCCAGAGCACATGATTCATATAATGATGCTCCTGTTTACTACAATCAGTTTCTTTCCTTTACACCTTAACAACTCTAGTTCATGGGGAGTTGCTAGGTTTGCAGTTCAAGGGACAATTGAGGAGCTTAGCCTAGTTTTCAGTTGTCCCGAAACACTGTCTGGTTAAGTGACTTGCTTTAGTACAGGGAAGGGCACAAATATGAGGCAAAATCAGTGATAGTCTGCAAAACTGGAGACAAATAGGATCAGACTGCATTAAATTGCTTAAAACATTAATAGAACAAAAGGTTTTGCATCAACAGGTATTTTATGAACCACACAGTTATGAATCAATGACAGACATTGGCAGACTGTGATCTTGAGTGCTCAACCACAACAACAAAACAAAAAAAGAAAGTAGGTAAAGGAGATCTGGCAGTTGGTATGGAGGATTAAGACTCTTGCCTCCCATAGCTAAGGCTCAGGACTTGACTCTTTGCAGTTACTCAACTACAGAGTGTCCCCTTAATTTTGGCATTTTACACACACACACACACACACACACACACACACACACACACACACACACACCCCTAACCTGGGATTTCTTTTCAATTATTTGCTGTTTGTTCCACATGGACATCATCTGAGCCTGACTTTGAATTGTGTTAACTCTGCATTCATCTGCTCAATGTGCTACAAATGGTCATTGCTTGGTGCTACATCACTCCATGCATCTTGAATCTTATATATTAAATCTAAGTTTGCAGTCTTCTCTGCATGATGGGAAGAACTGCATGCATGCATGTCATGCAAAGCAGACTTACTGTCCAACTTTGTATGGACTTGTTAAGTTAAAAAAAAACTAAATGTTGCATTGCCAATCCCCAGCACCAGCACCCCCTCCCCATCAGCACAAGGCCCTAGGCAGCTACCTAGGTCACCTTGTGCTGGATCCAGCCCTGCTTGAATAAGTATCAAGACAGTCATATATACGCACTGTATACAATGAGTGGTGACTTGATCGATAGAAAAAAATGAAATTATTTAAAGCAGATTTTTCCTCACAAGAAGAATGTACAGACATAACATTCCTCATGCTTTCACAATTAGTCAGGACAAATCTTAACATATGAGCCCAAATAGTCAAAATTCTGAAAATCAAAGGTACAAAAGCATAAACTTTTCCCCAACACTTATGAATAATCTTCCCATCCTTACCAGAAATACTAGGGATGGAATTAACTAAGAGTTTAACAGCAGAAGAATTAAGTAAAGCTGCAGCTTCTAGATCAGGTTTGGGAAGAATGCATAACAATTTCAAAGACTGAGGAATTGTATACTTCCTTGCCTTTTTAGGGGCAACTGTCTGACTGTCAGAAAAATTGCAGGCTGTGACACATACACCATCTAAAGCAAACAGAACAGGAGGACTGGGTGCAGATTCTGGAAATTCCTTCTGTAACTGATCATAATATTTTCTCAGGTACTGAGAAACCTCTGTGTTCTCTCACTGAAAATACTGGCACATTCTAGAAACAGTCTCAAAGAAAGAGAAACTGAGCTCTCCTCTGAGTCTGAATGAGGAGAAAAACTCCTATCTGACCCTTCATTCTCATGTCAAGATTCAGAGTCGTGGATCTGTTAGGGAAATGAGATATCACTCTTTCATTTACCATAAGCTATTTCACAAGAAGGATCAATGGCCTGAATAAAACCCTGAGACAGAACCAGTAAACTACTACTGTCTAAGGAAATTTGATGTTTTGTTTTCTGTTTCTTCTTGACAGGATAAATAGGACCAACAGTGTTATTAATGGCAGGAGCAGCTTCCACAGGGATGGGAACAACATTCTAACAAAACATGGAAGCCTTCCATGTTTCCTCTCCTAGGAGAGAGAAGAGTGGCTCTTGCTTGCCCACTGAGGAGACCCCAACAGCAGCAGAGAATGTGGCTAACTCATGGTCCATATTTGCTGTTGGTGCTACACTAGAAGTATCTGGGATAAAAGATGAATGGTCTGTAGTACAACAAATGGGCACATCAGAGTCACCCACCTGCAGCTGACTCAAATTGCTCACCTACTGTGATGAGAAAGGCTGTTTGCCTAACTGCTTCATTTTATGGCTGGAAGAAGGACCAACCATGGGACCAACAGACTGTTTCATGGTCAAGCCAAAAATGGTGCCTCTTTCCTGCGGAAAACAAGTAGGAAATGCTGGCAAAACAAAAAGACTTTAAAAGTAACCTTTTTACTGATAAACATAGTAAAAAGCAGTTTAAAACACTTTGCCATTGCCACAAAGTAAAACAAACACAATTTCAACATGGGAAGAAATTTTTTGATTACATTAAACAAATTTTAAACTGAAAGGAAAAAAGAATCCACCCATTTAAAAGTACAGTACAGTCTCAACACAGTCTGTTAAAATACAAACTCCTTGCATTAAAATAACTTTCCTGAAGAAAAAGGTATCGATAATAAACACAATAATTAAATGGAATATTTTTTCCCCAAATGGAAATTACTTGTATCTACTAGCACAGGAATAGCTAAGTCAACCTTCGATCCTCAAAAACCTCATGGAAGCACACTATTTGGTGGCAGTAAAGTCTGAAGGGCTTGGCACCCAAACTTGTTTTTCAATTAGCACAGCTGAAGACACTTGACAGGTTGGATGAGTGGAAGTTTCCCTGAAGCTTTGTAAGCTAGCTGTCTGATATATCCTTGGCAGGATATAACTCATATAATACTCCACCTCAGATACAATGTCTGACTGTCTCAGTAATCATCTCCCAATCTATACTTGTTGGAGTTGAATTCATCCTGAAGTCTTGATGAGTACCTTCATGAGGTGGACCCTGTTTTTCACAAAATCTTACCAAGACAACACTAATATATAGACTATATTTTATATAGCATAGATCATGGGCATAAGTAGGTTAAAATAAAGATAGCTGGGTGCACAAGTCCCAGGATAAAAAAGTGCCCAATCCTGGTAGACACACTGGTACCGGGACTGGAAAAAAGGACAGTGTAGAATCCTCAAGACATGGAAATATTCCTACAATGGAGCTAGGCCAAGCCCAGGAGGAGGATTCCCCCCCCCCCCACTGCTGTCAAAGGAAGTAGCAGTCCAGAAAAATCAGAAATACTGATAGACCAAAAAAGAGTCACACAGACAATAGTGTGAACTATTGAGGATAAGAAATAAATTATGTATTGTTACTATTATGCAAGAAGATCAGGATTTCCAGACAAAATATATACTCAAAGACTAAGAGAGAAATTAGGATAAAGAAAAATACTTCCACAAGAAAAACTGTCAGAAGCTTCAAATAAACATTTCTGTTCATTAATACAACAGATCCATGAAAAACACTATATAGACCAAGAAACCTTCTGCCATTTGGAAAAAGAAGTGAATCAGGAAGTTCAAAAATTTAAAGTACAAAATTTAGACACTTTTGAAACATATAAAAAAGAAATATGGACATGGGAAAGAAAGAGGGATCTAATATGGTGCAATATTTATGCAAAGGAGAAAGCCAAATTAATCAGCACAAAAAAAAAAAGAACCCCAAGATATTCGAAGAGGAATATAGGCAAAGACATCCAGATATGGAAAGTTTCACAATAAAAAAATAAGATCACAAAGAGGGAATGTAGAACAGAAGATTAGTCAAGTAGAAGTTAAAAAACAGATGCTGACGTCATGGAATATTTGCAAAGTGAAGGATTCAGTGTAGAAAGTCTAACACAGAAAACAAGTGACTCGTGAACCAACGACTTGTTTTCTTTGTTTGAATATGTCTTTTGTGGAGTCGAACAGTGCTGCCAGTCCACTTTCCCTGCAAACTCAATCTGAAACAGGGAATTTGACCATGTTGATTGAACTCATGAACCAAAGGCTTGACGACTTGGTGACATGAATGGATACCTTTTGACAAACAGCTTTAACAGAGGCGGGTTTAAGGACTAACAAAACAGTACTGTTACTGGCACTGAAACTAATGAGGCTGGTAGTGGAAGGAATCCTCTACTCAATATAAGTGCAAGTAGCCCTATTGGAGTGAGGCACTACAGAATTCAATCCACATTACCTGTCGAAACAGCAGGACACACTGTATCAGGGCTCAGTGGAGTCCCAGATTTTAACTCATGGCTCAAGGATGAGCCTAAATTATCTATGGACAACACCAGTAACGACCTACAGGGCGACCGGCTACTGGAAGTGTGAGTATTGTGGAGAAGTTAAAACTTTTTGATTCTAAGCTCGTGAAAATAAGAAAACTGCAGCTTGAGGTTAATTATTTTAACGAGTGTGTTAAAGAAAATATTATACTGAAAAGTTTACGGTTTTGGCAATATCCCACGGGTTTATTGAAGGGCTCTGCTTTTCACACAGAACTTGTCTTATTTTTTAATATGCAGGGACAAGAACTACTAAAAATTATGTCCAAACACTACCAAGCACACATCAATGACTTGTCAAAGGAAGTCAATGCACTTGATGATGACATTAAGAGAGACTTTGACTTTCAAAGGTACCAATTTGAGTATAGCAGGACTTTTACGAGCATTAATAACCTGATACTAAAAACAAAGGACATTAAAATTTAAAAAATCAATAGAGACCGGAGGGACTATGCCAACGGAATGGCTTAACCAGACCTGCCCCCTTCACAAGCGTGGAATGCTACTAGAGGTTTCAACGCTACAAGGGCTGCACCTGGTAACGTTAACTGCAGCCAAACAGAGGGTACACCAGGAACCAGTGTCCAAGGGACAGCAAATTTGAATGAAGACTACCAGAATAATTATTTTGCCAACCAGGATAACGGGGATAATGACACTCAAACGTTTGGTGCCAATTCCAAAAACCTTACAAAAACTCCTTGAGCCACTGAGGGTAGGGGTCGAACAAGCCAACCCCCAACCAGAAGAGGAAATACAATACACAGAGGAACAACAACAACAAGAACAAGAGGTGACTTTCCACCAAAGGGATCGAGTAAGTAACTCTATTAGTAAAATTATAACGAACAAAAATGGGGATTTTAAAATTTATAATTTTGCTGAATATCCAGTTGACCCCTTACTGGTTGAAATTTTTGCTAAGGGATTTACATTTATCCTAACTCATACTACAGATATAGGTGCTTTATTGTTGGATTTCAAGCTTTACACCAGGAAACTCAACTTACAATTGATTTTGGGGAATGGGAAACATAATGGGGACTCAAATCTGCGTATTTCCAATACTTTTAACCCCCCATTACATCTGTCCATTTTTTTATTTGAAAAAATGTGTGAAATGGATTTTAGGGCTTTTGTGAACCACACACATAGGATAGGACCAACAGCCAACTTAAATAAAGATGAACGTGAGGCTCTCAGCAACTTTAGACTATTACCAGTCCACCTAATGAAACCAGACAAAGGAGGTGGACTGGTTATTATGCTTTATATGGATTACAAAGAAAGAATGGTGAGAATACTCGAAAGTGATGCTTACACCAAAGTGAGTCTGAACTAACTGAACATAGCATATAACCGCATTAGAATGTTCTTGAACGATATGTTCATTGACTCACTAATTGATGTGAACATGTATAATTATTTGTCAGTACTATCACCTAGTCTTCCCGTATTTTTTGGAATATGTAAAATCCATAAGAACCAAGGAGATCCTGTGACCCTTGGTAGATGCTAGACAATCAATCACCTATTCCTGTGCTAAGGTGACTGACGACATTTTAAAGAAATACGTGTCCTTAGAACCCCAAATCTGCAAAGACTCTTGGTAGTTTTTAGCGAGTGTAAATACATTGGACTATAATGATGAGTTTTGTTTTTTAACAGTAGATGTGTGTGATCTATATATGGTGATCCCACAAAATCTGGGGATCGAATGGGTAACTGACCACATGAGATCAAAGTGGGCAGAACACACAGAATTGAGATTGGTAGAGGAACGTTTGGGCTTCATACTGTCTAATAACTACATTATGTTTGAAAAAGAATATTTTAGACAGCAGACAGGGGTAGCTATGGGATCCCCCTGTGGAGCTAGCTTCGCTAATTTAGTTATGGCTAAATGGGAAAAGGAAACCATTTTTGAAAATTTTGAACTTAACGAGAGCATTTATTTTTACAGTCGTTTTTTAGATGATATCTTCATGATCATCAAAGGTGGCCCAAACCTAGCTTCCAGAATGTTAGAATGTTTTAACAAGTCCACTACTTTTCCTAAATTCACTAGTAATTTCCACACAGACACTATGAGTTTTTTGGATGTTGAACTAACAAAAGATAGACTCCAGAAAAAATACTTTGCACGTATTTTCCGGAAGAGCACTTATTCAAACTCACTTTTACATTGCACTAGTTTCCACCCTACATACTAGAAGAAAAGTGTCATAAAAGGCCACTAGTATAAGCGGCCAGGATGACAATGGAGGACCATCACTTCTTTGAGGAATGTGAACTCTTAAAGTCTGTGTTTCTCAAAAGAGGGTACCCCAATGACTTGATTATAGGCCTTATAGGGGAGTTCAGTAGAAAACGTGCTACTGGCCACTTTAAACCTATCCTATCTCAAGTAACAATTACATCCCATAGTATAGAAACTGCTACCACAGGAGAGGTTGAAACAGTGGGCCCTGAAGCCATAAATGGTGTTGGCCCGCAAAGTGCAATACACTTTGAGTTTCGTAACTACATTTTCATTAGACTTTGTAGCTTTGAAAACAATATTGGGAAATAATTGGCAGTTGTTAACATTCGATAGAGACATACAAAGTAAACTAGGGGATAAACCCATTGTCACCTGGAGGAAAGGAAAGAATTTAGAAAACCTCACTGACAGAGGCACTAGAACCATTAGAGGCTTTCCAGGGACATTTAAGTGTGAAGCATGTAACCAGTGTAGGCATATTATCATGTGGTCAAAATTTACTATTAGGAGACATGATTATTTCCTAAAGAACAAGTTTAACTGTAACTCTAAGGCTATAGTCTACCTAGCCGAGTTCCAGTTTTGCCCTGGCTTTTATGTAGGGAAAACAGATTGCAAATTCAAGGAAAGAATTTACGAACACGTCTACTACATTACTAGAGGAAAAATAGAGAGCCCTTTGACTAAACATTGTATCGAATACCCAAACCATGCTTTTAAGTTCAGGGTTATCGACCCAATAGATACAGATGCCGGGGGGGGCCCACTCTTAAACATGAGAAACTAGAACTTCTCTGGCAGCTAAGACTTGCATGCCATACACCGGGGCTTAATGAAATGAGTTCCATTTTATGTGTCTTAAAACTTAAGACCCTCATGAGATAATATTTGTAACATGCTATGGTTGGCTTTATATTAAGACTACCAATAATTTTAATAATACTACAATTTTCTAGCAACTTTTCTGATTAGTGTATATTTTAGGGCTCTTGTATATACATATTTTTCTCATATATATATATATATATATATATATATATATTTTTTTTTTTTTTTTTCACTTTTTTAAAAAAGCGTGAGAGCTTTTTAACTTAAACCACAACTGACAATATTTAACTGGGTGGGATGTACATCTCTTGTTATTATTAAGTGATTTTATATAAATGCAAACTCATAAAAGAGCTGTATCTTATTTAACCTGAACATCAGTAAGTTTACTAGTGTTAGTAGTATGCTTTTAATTATGTGAGCAAGCTTAAGTGCACCAATTAGGCACTTGATAAAGTATTTAAACATGCTTATGTATCCAGGGTGTCATTGTCTGATGAAGTTAGGAGACTGTTTGCCTAACAAAAAGCGCTTAACATTATTACCTGGATTTTTGGTACTGGACTTCTTTTAAACTTTTTTATTTGTTGCCTGCTATTAAAATTTTGGACTTTTGGAGCACGTTCACCTTTGTTTGTTGGTTCAAAAGTCTAACACAGGTCATATCAGAGCATAATGGAACAACTAGTCCCCAAAATAAGGAGAAACAAGAGGAGCAGGAGACATCTGAAGAAGAAATATGAACATGGGAAAGAAAAAGAGATTTAATATGGCGCAATATTTATGCAAAGGAGAAAGCAAAACTAATCAATACAAAAAGAGTAGCACCAAAGATATTTGAAGAGAAATACAGGCAAAAATATCTGGATATAGAAAATTTTACAAAACAAAAAATAAGAAAACAAAGAGAAAAAGTAGAAAAGATGGTTAATAATGGAGACTTTAAAGAAATAGAAATCGAGGTTATGGATTACTTGCAAAGTGAAAGATTTAGTGTAGAAAATTTAATTCAGATAACAACACAACAGGATAGAGCAATGGACACCCAAATTAAGGAGAAACCAGTGGAGCAGGAAGCATCTAATCCATTGACATATGAAGATGCTTTGGAGCCTCCCATGGGAAACTAGTAGAAAGGTTCAGTTAAAGCTATACAGCAAGGGAAAAAACAGGAAACTGTGGCAACTCTGACATACATAGTCAATGTAGTGGAGTGATAGGCTAGTGAGTTCCCATATGAAGGAGCAATGGATGACACAGAGTGAAACTGAAGAGAATATGGCATGGGAAGAAGCTCTGGAATTTTCTATAGTGTGCCCGCAGGAAATGGCAAACAAAGAATTCGCCCTCAGTTTAGAAGAAAATGATCTAAGAGAAGAGTTACTTGATTTACTGGAAATGGATATACATATTAAGATCAATGAAAGATATACTGCAGAAGGTCAATAAAACCCAAAAAGTTAGAAGTTTGATAAATCAAATGAACATAGTAATTAGGACTGTCCATAGAGATTCATGTGATATAACAGAAGTAAATAGGATACATTACTGTGCATCCAAATGAATAACAGGTAATATCCTACCACAAGAACAGAGGGTAGTAAGGAAAGGACGGGGAGAAATCAAATGCCATCATAGAAGTATCAAACAGAGAAAACTATAAAATAATTAAGACAAGAAGTGTCACTGTTAGAACATTATAAAAGAGGAAACAGATCAACAAAAATATTCAGAAAGATAGATGTGATAAAAGCAATGGGCAGTATTATAATGGATCAGGATTTATCATGCAGTATTGCAAATAATAAACTAAAAATAGCACAGGCAGAAAAACGTAGAAGATACACAGATAAATATAAAGGAAAAGGGCAAGATAAGTAATTTATTGAAGACCCATAAAAGTTTTATAGAGAATTGGTAAACAAGGTAAAAGGAATTGAAAGTCTACCAAAAAAGAAGAAATAGATACATTTTGGAAAAATATTTATGAAGATCCTATGGAACATAACAAAGATGCTAAATGGATAGAAGACATAAAAGAAAGAATAAGAATTTCAAATGTACGGGATATGAAATGGGAAAAAATAACAGCCAAAGAGACTGAAACAAAGTTAAAAAA